>NW_026267204.1:106904-108589 GCF_000697945.3 Frankliniella occidentalis
CCCCGTTCTTTCTCTTCCCTCCCTGCCTGTCGCTGCCTGTAGCCCCACACAGAACATGTTTCAGAACGAGAGGTTAACTCCCAGGAATTTCTCTTATTGCCAATTCGCATTGTGGGCGTCCGGATGGAATGTCGTGAGAGACACTCCGGAGGGAAAACAAAGCGCAGCTTGACGCCGTTAACGCCAGCGAAAGATCTCGTGCCTCCAGAAAGACATTAACACACCAAGGTACAGAAAGGGACGTAAACAATTTCTAAGCCCTCCCTTACAGTTGTTAGGTAGCACACTTCCAAACATGTGCTGTTCTTGATCAAAAATATTTTATGAATGAATCAACCCGCAGTGTGCATAACTCCATCACAAATATTTCATCATATAAACGTATCCAGGAATTTCACAGTATGGACGCAGGCTAAATTTCGCCTTTGCCTTCTTTGGCCCGACTTCAAAATTTCCCTGCTGCGACCCAGGACGAAGTTCCCTGCCATTTCCCTGACTTCCACTCCCTCTATTTGTTTCCCTGACTTCCCTCCCGGCAGAGAACCTAAATAATGTTGTTACGCAAACGATGGTGCGCCAAGCGCCACTGCAGGTTGTGTTCCCCTGTTACGTAAAATAACTTGTATAACATTAAAACATACAGTTAAACAACGAACGTGAACGAATTTTGAATAATGTCACAGTCTAATTAATATTCAGTAACATTCGCAAAATAAGAGAGCGAGCCCGAAGGGAAGGCAGGGTTTCCAACATTTCGACTTTCCGCATGATATTCTGGAACAAAATTTTGGAAATAGCCATCACTTTTCAGCATTTAATGAAGTCCTTAAGACCTTAAACGGCAGAAAAGAACACCCAAAATTTATGCGCAACTAGAATCCGTGAATTTCGAGGACCATCCGAGCCGAGCCCATTTCCCTGACCTCTTTGTTTCCATGACTTTCCATGACTTTTCATATTTTTCAGAGTTTTAAGAACCCTTTGGCAGGGGAGGACAGGGGGCTGGTGGGGGATGTTGGGGGCTGTTGGCGGTGGTAAGGCGGGGAGGGGGGAGGGGTGCGCCCCCGTGTTGCGCGTTGGTCCAGGCCTGCTGCTGTGACGCAACTCCCCACGTGTCGGCGGCACGTGACGCGGCCCGAGCGCAACACGATGTGCCTCTCGCCCACCTCAGTCGTCGTTGTTGTTATCGAGAGGCAGGAATAGTTGCAAGATTGAAAAAAAAAAAGGAACTCAACCCACGCCAACTTGCTCTTTTGCTGCTTCGCTCGCTTATTGCATCCAAACGGCGGCGCCACCACCGTTCGTTTGTTGCACGCCTACTCCAACTAACGTAACAGGAGTAATCAAAAGAGATTGAATGGCCCGGAGAGAAAGACAGAGAGGGAGAAAGAGATAGAGGGGGGGGGGAGGGAGAGGGAGGGAGGGAGATAGAGAGAGAGATGGAAGGGGGGCGCAGCGGGAGCAGAAGCCGCGAGGAGGATGTTAGCCGGGATGTTCTCATTGCTTTTTTCACCCACCTCCCGACACTTTTTATTTTTTTCTTGGTACTTTTTGTTGTTCTCTTGTCGGTTCCCAAGTCTTGCCCCCCCCCGATTGCGTTTGAAACACTGCCGCGTTTGTTTGTTTTTCGAACAAAGCAGATTGTTCTTTCTTTCCTTCAAACATTTTTCGCGGCGCTTATTGGC
>NW_026267204.1:108639-110250 GCF_000697945.3 Frankliniella occidentalis
CGCCCCACCCGGCCGGCCGTACCCAGCCTGAGAATGCCCGCCGGGGGTCATCGCCCTGGGGCCCCCTCCGCGCCCCCGTAGTGGTGCCACGCTAGATCGTCTTTAAAACCAAAGTAAAGACAGTCACCCCCTCCGCTAGTTCAATGGATAACGCTGTTTACTGTGAAAAAATGCCCTCTCGTAGATTTACAATTTTTGTTGTAATTTTTATTTTACAAAATATGTTCTCAATTTGCGACAGCCCATTCTTGATTGTCGATCAATTCCAAGTCGATACGAAAGCGTTCGTTAATTAACAACTTTCAGATTTTTATTTTATTTCACGACACACGTCATGGGAAAATTTCTCGTAAACCTGCCTGTATAGTTTCGGAGACAATTCGTATCGATTAGCCGTATTTCGATTCTACCGAGATCTCAAATTAAATCGAGATAGCATACCGTTAAAGCTAGGTGCCGAAGTTTGTCCTGATAAAGGCATTATTCAGCAAATACTACTTACTTGGGTTTTCGGCTAGAAAATACTCAGTGTCAAACATGCACAGATTATTATTTTATTATCTTTTGCTTTAGAATGGGTTTAAGACCGCTTGTTCACGGCGAAGGGAGTTTGACAATGTGTGAGTGCGAGTGTGCGCGTGCGTGTCAAGCGTCCAGATGCCATCTCTCCAGAGGCCCCAGAGCGTGCATTTACATGGCAATGGGGGTCCCGACGACAGTCCCAGGCCGGCTCCTCCTCGAGACCCGCACGGCGTGCAGCACGCCCCAGGGGACCGCTTCACAAACCACACATGTTGGGGGCCAGCAACAACAGGGACCTAACTAACACGCATTTGGTTGGTGTTTGATGCATTGCCACATATCGGTGGTATCACGGTAAAAGTGCGTTTTGAGATACTTTTACAGAGTTTTTGCAATGAGTAGTGTTTAAAATCGCTATCGCAAACTAAATTCCGACAAAAAGTGCAGGAAGAAAATAGCGCAAAAAGTTGTGGCAAATTGTCAGACGGCATAGAATACATTCACTGCAAATCTAACTGCAAAACTAGAAGTTTTACAGCTTAAACTGCAAAACCGAAAGTCTTACAGTTTAAATTGCGATACTAAAAAGTTGTCCTGTTTAAACTGTAGAACTGAGTAGTTCTGCCCTTAGTGCAG
Source organism: Frankliniella occidentalis (assembly GCF_000697945.3). Classification (NCBI taxonomy): domain Eukaryota; kingdom Metazoa; phylum Arthropoda; class Insecta; order Thysanoptera; family Thripidae; genus Frankliniella; species Frankliniella occidentalis. Next base: position 109,798 of record NW_026267204.1, read on the forward strand.
TTTCAACTGCACAACTCCACGAGGCTAGTTTGACAGTCCTACCTGTATAACATTTTAGTTTGCGCAGCTAAAACTGCAGAACTTTGTAGTTATGCAGTTTAAACTGCTACCATTACACAGTCAGGTTTGTAGAGTAGTTGTCATAATTTTTGCTTGAAAATATCGCAAAACCAGTCTCAAAGCAGCCGGCGTGATCCGCAGCACTAATGGAAATTCAATCATAAGCTGCACAATCATGGACAACATTAGATAATCGCCCTCCGCCAGTGGTGTTAATCAACAACAAAAGTGACCGGTTCAAATTTAAAAGTCTTATGCCGTCATTACAACAAGGCAAAAGGGTGGCGCGCTGATATTTGAACCGGTCACCCTTGAAAACAGCTCTGAGCACGGAGGCGGTGTGCCTAAGGATCAACGAGTTCAAACATTAGTGTGACTCGAGAGCAGTTGTGC
>NW_026267204.1:110547-111709 GCF_000697945.3 Frankliniella occidentalis
CCCCCCCAACCCGTTCCAACCACCACCTCGGCATACATACCGGCGCGACCCATCCACGCGTGGACGATTCAGCGTTGATCCGTCAGTCCGTCCGTCACACAGGTATGTACGCCACGAGGGGCTGGTCGCACTATAACCTTACTAACTCAACGATGATGAGAGTACGGTAGGTAAAACCGCTAATACATCCACTGTAAAAACAAAAGATAGGTTGAAACAGGACTGTAATACCTGTGCGAAGGTATTAAAAGTTAGCACCCCTAGAATAGAAAAGCAAAACTAACCGAAGGTACTAAATTTTTAATAACTTTAGACAATTATGCACCTTTCTAAACGGTATTTAATTTTAACACCCTTGAAAAGTCATCAAGTGCCACCTTTGGTTTTTTGGTTCTGGCAACCGACAATTGCGAGTTAAAGCAAATTCTACAAACCTCGGATATCAAGGCATTGAGGGGAGCGTCGCAGAGCGTGAAAGCCGAGACGCGTATGAACGGTGGCGGCAGGCCCAGTCAGAGAACAACCTTAAAATTTTGGGAACGTCGGCTTTCGAATTATGAAGCATTTCTTCGTAATATAAAGAATCTCCATACTGTCAGAAAACAAGCAAAAGTCCTTCGCATCACTGGAAAAACAAAGGTGTTATATAGCACCCTTTTTAGGGTGCTATTGAATTTTTAGGGGTGCTACTGCACTAGTGCCTTTGTAGGGGCACGATTTGTGCCAAAAATAGCACCTTTGGTGGGCAGTAGCACCTTTCTAGATGCACTATTTCAATAATACCTTTAAAAGGAATTAGATAGCACCTTTTTTTTCCGGTGATCACGAATTACGAACTCTGTTCGTATTGTGACAACACAGATTCTTGATAAATTAAGAACAAAGGCAAAAGCTTCACGCTTCACTTTACTAAGGTGAACAAACACCCTTTCTCTGTAAGAGTTTTAGAGTGAAGTGTCCGACTTCACGACACCTGCCGCCGGGTCGCCCCGGCGACCCAGAGGGCAGCCGTCCCACACACATTCACAATGGACGACTCGCAAACGAAATTAATCGTCCAATCAACTACACTGTAAAAAAAATTAGAGGGAATTTTCCCCTCCCCGCGTGGCAACGCTCCTTTGCCAGCTAGTGTTCGGTAAATTTACAGACCCAAATAGCC
>NW_026267204.1:113024-113570 GCF_000697945.3 Frankliniella occidentalis
GGGGGGACAACTCCAGCAGGCCATGCCGCTCGATTCACTTGGATGATGGAGGCCCCCGTGGCGGAGCGTGGTGGCGCGGCACGTGGGGAAGCCATGGGCCACCGGGACCACGGCCGGCTTGTTGTCCCGCCGAACAAAACACACACACACGCACGCGCTCACGCACACACACACACAAACAGCGGTAGCAGTGGAGAGGTTTCCTCGATAAGTCTGTTTATACTTAGATAATTATTGGCGCTTACAACCTAATTTCCATGCGGCTCTGTGGATCATTATTTGGTCACGTGAACTAAACTCAGGGGCGTATGAAGGGGGCGGGGAGGATAGAGGGTGTATCGAACACAGGTTTTTCTTTTAGTTCAAATTGCCTAACTTTAGGCGGCTTTGCAGTGGAACACAGGGACATAGGGAGGTGATGTCCCTTTCCACTTAAGCGCCTGCGTAAACTTGCGATGGGACTTCCTTTTGAAAAGCTTCTTTGACAACTATATTTTCGGTCCGGAATAAATGTCACACCAACACATACCTTTTCTTGTGGCGGGG
>NW_026267204.1:113670-120869 GCF_000697945.3 Frankliniella occidentalis
GGGGGGTCAATCCACGAGATCGCCAACAACGCATCGGGCTCATGAGGTGAATTTTGGTCTGGGGTTTTTCGGAGTGCGCGAAGCTCACAGCATTGCAAACCACGCTGCTCTGTTTTGTGTATACACCTCGTTCAGTCAGAGAGACTGGTTGATAACAGTTATCGATCATCCCATCCGCGGGCCGGCCTCATCTGGAGCATTAGCGAGTCAGACGCGGGGCAGGTACCGGCCGATGACGTGCATGAGCGCCGCGCCGAGCACTCGTACGACATGAGAGAGAGAGAGAGAGAGAGAGAGAGAGAGAGAGAGAGAGAGACGACGACGACGAGGAAGTTTCGCCGTACCTCGCTGTCCAGAGGGCTAATGCACTTCTGAAACACAGCACGATGCGATGTCACCTGTGCTGCCCTCACACCTCACCTAATGTGCGTTGACCCTTGCATTTTAGTCTCGGCGATGCCAGCGGCTAGGTTAGGTTAGAGATCCGCCCTCGAAAAGCTGGACAAAGCCGAGCATTCAGCTCTTTCCTAGAATCAGCCCCATACTCTACAGAGAAGAAATGACCGGGGGCAGTGCGGATCTCCACCACTGTCCACTATGGAAAACAACTCTGTTAATTAACAACTTTTTTCTTAATTGACGATTTACAAACAGTAATCGATTTCGCCAATTTACTACGGCTGCTGCGACTGTTCGCCGAAAGTCGTAATACATATAAAGTTTGATAAGAATTTTCTAATTTTACAATTTAATCTTTTAGACAATATAGATTGATGCGGGAATATCGTACCAATTTCGTACAAACGAGAATTGATTATCTGTATATTCCCCGTAAAACCTGCAAACATTTTTTTTCACATTAGCGCTAGAGCGCCGGCTCTGCGGCCCGGGGCGCGCGGCCGTAAAGCTCTCCAGTCTGGAGACTCGAGACTCAATCGGATCGCCGGACGACCGGAATTCGGCGGTATCCGGCGGCCAGTGCACCCCGATTGCGGTCCGCGCAGCGTCACTCGTCGCCGGTGACGGTCTCGGTGACGGTCTTGGTGACAGGCGTGACGGGCTGGAGGCGTCAGAGGTGTGAAAAGGCGTTTGACTACGTCGCGTTTAGGCTTTTGGAATGTCAATGAACAAAAATTCGAATATAGAAGAATGTGGGAAATGTTCAACGAGGAAAAAAAACACAATTTGAATCCAAATGAATCAAATGAGGAAGTTTTTTTTTTATGTTTTAAAAAATGTTTAAAATGTTTCTGTTTCAGTTCTGAAACTAACGATAAGTTAAAATTGTACGAAAAACAAGCTATTGGCAGAAGACGAGTATTCTCATTGTTATATTCAAACACTGTGAAGTTATATTGAAACGACAGAAACTCGTGACACATTGGTTGGAATACTGTGCTTGGCCGTATTATTCGTTATAGTGTGACACACGCCCTGGCAAAAGAGGGGTGCGTCATGTGACGCCTGTGACATCAAGTCAAGGGGGACATCACTTACGAAATAGTTCGTTCGCCTTCCCCCGAAAAAGTTCGAAATAGACCCGAAATACTGCAAAATACCCCGAAATAACCGTGAAAAACCGAAATGGCAGGAGAGTATAACGCGAAACAGTCCGTACGCTACGAATCTAAGTGATTTCCCCCTGCTCGCATGAAGTTAATGTGACCAAACTCAAATGTAATTGAGTGTGCTTCTCGGATAACCTTATACTCTAGCCTGTCGCCGTATCAGCTTCGGGAAAACGCGCGGCAGAGGAAAATAAGTCAAAAGATTCCTGCGGCTTCTTGGGAGAACCAGCAGCGGTCTCGTTGCCCTGGAAGAGCGCGGCGCGGCCGACACTTTGGGTTCGGGGAAGGGCATTCCAGGGGTGCGCGCAATAGGGTTGGTCCGGACCAGATTCAAAGGAAAACAGTAATGTGGCTCCGCTTCCTTCCATGGTGCCGACTGGACGACAGAGTTCTCCGACCTTACATTAGGGGCCGGACTTCTGTAGCGGCGAGTACAAGGACTTTGTGGGCGTCAGCCAGCCGGCGCCGTGGAAGGAGCGCGAGGAACGAGTAGACGTTGACGTTCCTCACTGGATCAGGGTTTGCCTAAGGTCAAATACCTTGATACCAGGTGGCTGAGTCACGCCGCGCACTTTCGTAATTATACTGTACCGCATGCACGCGTGCGGGCGGGTTTGCCTATCCCCGCTACCCACGGCTCCTTCTGACCCCGTGCCACCTGGCAGATGTTGGTTCCGAACGAGGTTCCGAAAGTGCGAGGCGGAGGTGTTGGGTTATTCGATGACGGCGTTTGGTACCGACAACCCGAGGGGAGAGAGAAGGGGGGGGGTACAGTTTGTACCTCTCACTCATCTCAGCCTCAAACTTCGTCGGAGCCGTCCGAGTTAAGCTGAGCTGGATGCGAGATAGGACAGCCCGAAAACAACCAGGGAAAACTTGGAGTTATGGAAAGCGTCTCTCTCGTTATCTCACTCGGTGTGAAAGAGCTTCCGGAGGTGACACGAGCCCACCTGACCAGAAGACGAGGGGACCGACTCAAAACCATCGCCGCGGAAGTCGGCGCGTTTCACACTCGAGCTCCAGGAAAGTTGAGAAAATGTTCAGCATACTTCCAAGCAATACAAGGTTCTCCTTTTTCTGCTTATCCTGTACCGGATTCAGGCGAGCAGGCAGGCTTGCCCATCGGCGCTCGCCACATGGAAAAATAAGAGTTAGTTCCCTCAACGAAGCGTTAGTTGATTTTCGGATAACTGACTGGTTTCAGCTCCAAACCAACATTTTGTCGAGGAAACGACGTCGTTGTTGGGAGAACGAACGCGTTCCTTCCGTGAGCAAACCAAGGCTCTTGCAACAGCCTCGTACCCGCAATGAAATGTTAGTTGTAACGACCAAATACTGGTTTCTGCTACTAAAAGCAGTTAGTTATCCGAGCATTAACTAACACATCCGTTGGGAGAACTAACCTTATTTCCGTGCATCTTACGGCCCCGCGTGCGTGAATGCAACCCGTCCGCACGGCCCTCAACAAAATGTCTTGAATGGAAAGTTGTGTCATACTCCTCCATTGTCAAAGTCCCGAAAGATATACACATAAACACCGAATTATCCGCCGCACCGGGTCTGCGTTTGAATGCGCTCAAGTCATGCGGGGTTGCACACTCAGTGAGGCTGCAGGGGCAATGGCGCCTTCCGCACGAAGGGAGTAGGCAACCCCACAACACTGGAGCGCATTCAGAAATACGCCCGGTACAAATATTGCTAATTATTCGTTAACTCACGAGTATAATTGTCACCTTAAAGTACTCCCACAAACCAGCGTTTACTGAATAACTCTCCGTGTGAAGAGATGGGGTAATACTGCCTTGTATTCAGGAACACACTATCGAACGCTGCTCTAATGGCGACCCCCTCATTTATTTTGCGAGAGAGCCCGTCTATACCGTCGTATTCACTCTAGTAATCATCCCTCTGTGTTCGCCCGTCGGCGTATCAGACAGTCAACGTGTTATGTCCGCTAGAAAGGCCATCATTGCGAGGTTCACCAGTCGCGGCCGCCCGCCCGCACACCCACACAGCCGTGCTTCGGGCCGGCGCGGATATGAGAAGGGGGGGGGGGAGCGGCATCCAACCAAACCAGCACAAAACCGTCACACGGTGCGGGGGAAGTCCACCTCCTCGTTCTCGGCCGTCGCCGAGGTACAGACGAGCGCCGCGACGGACGCTCTCCCACCCTTCTTCAGGTGCGCCACGGCGCCCGGCGGAGGCGGCGCTCACGGGCTGCGGGGAATCCCAAGGCGCCCGCTGCGTCCCGCTGGCCGAGCCGCCCCCACGCCGCCCCCGCACAGCCCCCGGGCCGCCCCTGCACACACTCACCTTGGCGAAGGCTGATCTCCGAGTCGGGGGCTCATTTAGTCCAGGGGGTTAGAGCCTGGTCGCTGCACTGCACTGTCACACACAAACACACGCACACACAAACACACTCGCGCGCGCGCGCGCACGCACTCGCGGCACGGAGCAGCACGGCGGCAGCGAGTCGCGCGCGTGGAGCTGCTGCACGTCGTGCACGTTGGCGTCAGCCGGGCCGAATGGCCTCGCTCGGCCCCGCGCCGCGCGCGCCCGCCCCGTCAGCCCGCCGGCGAGCGGGGGCCGTGGGGGCCTCCGCCGGGGCTGGGGCCGGGGCCCCGCGCGCTGGTGGGGGGAGGCGGCCAGCGGCGCGGCGCCCCGGGGAGGGGGAGTCCCAACCCCGGCCGCCGGCGCGGCGTAGCCAGGGCGCAGGGATGGGAAATACCTAGGTAGTACAGTACCTAGGTAGTACCTAGGTACTTTTTCCGATACCTTACCTTACCTAGGTACTGGAGATTTCATTCTACCTTACCGATACCTAGGTACTTTTTGGGATACCGATACCGTCTTTCTGTAGGTACTTCTCAAGGTACTTTAAAAGCAATGTCCACCGAATGAAAGAGGAGAATACTCGTCACCACCTAACTATATTTTTCGTAATGGCTTTGTTTTGGCACGACGTGTGTGTCGTGGAGGGAGAGGGTATGGAGAATTCGTTCCGGCTGGCCCCCCGGTCAACCATCTTCCCCGAATAGACAAAGGGCGGCCGACTGCGCCCCCCTCCCCACCCCCGTCTCCTCCCGCCTGCAGGCCACATGTTTGGGGACCGCGAGAGGTCCATTGCACAAAAGGCGTGCGCAATGTGCAGCATCGGCCGTGTCCTTGACCGTGCATTTCTTGTAAGCGGAAAGGGAAACGTTTGATGAACCCACTCACATGAGCGAGAAAGAGCGGTCACTGTTATTGGCCAACCGAACGACACTGCTAAAAATTAGTTGTAAAGGGGTGCAAATTGTTTGGTATTGGAGAGTGGTAACGTAAAGTATTAGGTGCGTGACGGGAAAAGGTCATTACGGGGACATGCTGAAAAGTACCTACAAAGTACCTAAAAGTACCTAGGTAGTGGACCGAAATACCGGTACAGTACCTAGGTATTGATCTTTCCAAAGTACCTTTACAGTACCTACACTGCAAAAAATTAGAGTCTGATACAGAACGATCTACAGCGTTACTGTAGATGCCGCTCTTAGTCACTGCACCTAGGGGTACAGAGCGCGTAGTACAGTGTTGCTGTAGCACCGGAAAGCCCAGGATTTACACGGTACAGTGTACGAATACGGCTCCACTGTAGACAGTTTTGTCCGCGCTTTTGCCTTACAGTGGTCCTGTACATTGCTCCCTGTGCCAAATTTTAACCATTAAAACTACATCGATGCTGTTATTCGAATAACAGAAGTTCCTGGAAAATAATTAGCAGGACGATCTGTAGTTTTCCTGTCATAATTTTTTGCAGTGTAGGTACTGATTTTGAAATTCTACCGGTACAGTACCTAGGTACTGAGGCAGGACTACCTTTCCCATCCCTGCCAGGGCGCAGCGGCGCAGCCAGCCCGAGCCAGAGGGGCGGCCCGGCGGCCCCGCCACCAGCCCAGGCAGGAAGCCGCGAGCACACAAAGAGTGCACACCCTGCTTATCGAAGGGTGCGTGTGAACGCCATTCGTACACGTGGAGGCACGAAGTATTTTAATTACAAAGAGGAGAATTCACACCTTGACTTAAGACTGCGAATGGGGCATTCACCCACCAACAAGTGGGCGACATTCACACACTTGCGTTTCCAGTGTAATGCCAAACAACAAAAACAACCTATAGCTTTGAGCAGCGAGAAACGAATCTTAAATCTCGTGTCCGGCCGGCGGATTGGCCCGGATTAAAGTACCCCCGGATTACCCCCAGATTACCCATCGGGCCATACACCGAGGCATACCCCGACACAGACCGTGTCTATCGGATTGAGCCAAGTCGTTCACCCCAATTGCTGCGAATCTGGGAATAGTTCCGTTAACATGGTGAACTTTGTGTAAGTTTACGCGCCAAAGCTCTCTGGATAATATAGGTAGGATTAGCCGGGAAAATAGTCAGACGCCGGCAATAACCATAACACTTGGTTAATGCAACATTCTCATGGTTGTTGAGAACGGGTTTGTCTAAAAAATCTTGGAGTAAGGAAGAGTAAATTAGCCCGAAAAATGTAGAACATTCCGTAGACTTCTAATAAACTTTCAGGGTACGGAAAAGTTGTGTTTTCTACCTGCGAGCAACACTGTATGTAACGGGTCCACGGATTCTGGAACACGATTTACTTACACTTACCGCATGCAGGGGTGTGTCCGCGTTGCCTACACGCAACGGGCCGCAAGGCACCGGTAAGAGACTGGCGGCAAGCTGCTCGCCCGCATGGCCACATGAAGCATGAGGATGAGGTACAGTAACTTGTGGACTGTGGACCACCCCGTCATCCTGTATTACACATTTACAACCCGTTTACTGACCGACAAAATATGTTTATACTTGACCCTTTCTACCTGACCTTCCTTCCGCTTAATGGAATTGGACGTTTTCTCATCTGTATACTTTCAGTAAATAGGGTGTGGAATCTGAGGGATCGACAACTCGCGTTCTCCTGTGTGCTACAAGCTAGCTACAGGGCTTCACGTACGCCGTCGCCGTATGTACTCCGAGCGTTCTGCGGGTGAATTTGGGCTGTTTTCCGGGTTTCTGGATTATACTTGCCAGTCCAGAAGCAAAGTCCTTAGGGTCAGACATGAGCCACGAGGCGCCTTCTCTGGCCGCACCAAGTCGGCACTGCAGTGCCTCCAGCATGGCGGTGTGTAAAAGGCTGTTTAGGCTCCCGAAACGAAAATCGCGATGCGCGACTGGAAAACGTTGTGGCCGATCGCGTCCATGTTTGTACACACCTTCTTACAAGGTTAAATCTATCATTTAAAGCACACCCAGAAAAAATGAGTTCTTCAGTCAAGGCAAATTTCGGCTTGTTTCCATTATTCTTGGTTTATCTTGGTTTAGCTAATTTTCTTGCATCAAAGAAAAAGTTTCTTCGAATTAAAAAATACAAATTGAATCAAGAAATTCAGCTGGAAAAACCAAGCCAAGAATGCTGTTTTCTAGGTGCAACCACGTCGGAAATCGTCGAGTTGGAACCCAAAAATGGAATGGCCTAGCCGGAGTTGGCGATTCCTCGGTAGCGTCGACGACGACAGCCAGCGTCCCCGCGCGGCGGTCACCACGCAGCTCGACGACCCCCCCTACCCCCTCTCAATTTCCCCC
>NW_026267204.1:121356-122089 GCF_000697945.3 Frankliniella occidentalis
CAGCGTCCCCCCGGCGTGGACGCGTGACCCCGCCGCGCCACGCCACGCCACGTCACGCGCGGAGCATTCTCGTCCAGCCGCGGCTGAATTAGTGATCCCGACGCCGGGAATAGTAGTGCGCTCCATAACACGTCGTTCATTCCACTGCTGGAGAAGTTCCCTCTTCCTCAGCACCTCGAGTCCTCCAGACACGCACCGCTGTCCTCGCCGACACCAAGTCTGCGGCAGCCTACCTCACCCCCACACTGTAAATGCAAGAGTGTGAATGTCGCACACTTGTAGGTGTGTGAACATCCATTCGTACACCTACAAGGGTGCGACATTCACACACTTAAGATCCAGTGCAGGCGCCCACTGCAATCCCAAACAGACGATGTGTGAAAAATGTCCTAGTACATTTACAACTTCACTGAAAACATTTGAATGAGGTGTCACTTTTGAAATGAGTGAGACAACTTTGCCTCACTCAATCAGAGCGATGACAACAAGGCTTAACCTATTTGAGTCATATGCACCGAATTCTCACTACGCAAAGAAGTAAGATTTCCCTGACCTCACCCAATTGCAGTGGAAAATTTCACTTTCATTGTGTGAGGACCGCTCATTATGACTCACATTGAGTGAGATCAGTCAGAGCTTTCACTGTAAAAAGCTTACGGTGAATTTCACCGTAAGCTACGGTGAACCCCTGCAGCACCGTAGCCTACGGTGTATGTCACCGTAGGCTACGGTG
>NW_026267204.1:129999-130592 GCF_000697945.3 Frankliniella occidentalis
GCGCGGACAAAACTGTCTACAGTGGAGCCGTATTCGTACACTGTACCGTGTAAAATCCTGGGCTTTCCGGTGCTACAGCAACACTGTACTACGCGCTCTGTACCCTAGGTGCAGTGACTGAGAGCGGCATCTACAGTAACGCTGTAGATCGTTCTGTATCAGACTCTAATTTTTTGCAGTGCAGTGTTGTGTTACTAGGGCAGTCAAATGTTGTTTAATTACAGATTACACGCCACGTTTGGTGGGACTTCCCCGAGGACTTCCCTCTACTCGCCGAGCTCGATCTGCATCTCCAGCAGCCCCCCCCCCCCTTTTCCCCCTCGCGCGCGCAACGGAGGCTGGGGTGCGCGCCCTTCTCCTCTACCGGAAATAGACCCTCACACACGTGGCACGGGGGAAAGGGAAAGGGGGGGGGGGATGTAAAGCGGATGTGAACGCGAACACGGGGGATTCCAGCCTGAAACGATATGAATGTGAGAAATACTGCAACAGTAGCAGTGGCCAAAACTGCAGGCATGACACATTTTGACATCGGTAAAAAAAAATGAAAGCAGTAGGGTAAAGGTCGAATTACAGCGCAAATTTTCAAAAAT
>NW_026267204.1:130971-133020 GCF_000697945.3 Frankliniella occidentalis
TGTGGTAATTTTTATTTAAAAAAATATGTTGTAAATTTGAGGGGGAAATCACTTGTGTGCTAACTCGTACATCCAGTCCTGTACTACAGACGTACTAACTAGTACTAACAGCGTAATAAGGCGTACTAATGGAAGAAATCAAGCGTAATAGTGCCGTAATTTCATTATTTTGCATATATGATGAAAAACTACGCAAAAAATAGGGTGTACTAACGTACTTACTCGTACACTTTGATCGGGAGTGATTTCCCCCTCGTGTAAATTATATCGTTTAGTTCTAAATCGATGCTTGTGAATTTACAATTTTAAGTTGTTATTTTACGACACACATATTATGTAGAATTTGTCTGGAACCCATCCCAGACTTTCGTACAAAACGTGTACACACAAGGAAGAGAGCGCATGAGGAAATATGGTAGCTGTTATCATCAGGGTCTTCCGGGTAAACTGCTGCTGGCAGCAGGGGGTGTGCTTTGTTCTGTGGATTGCAAACATAAATGTGTTTTGTTTACGAAAATTGTATTCCCTCCCTCCAGGCGTATTGTAAGGGGGAGGGGGTCACCCCCTCTCCCATAAAACCGCGCCAACCCAGTAGTTGTGCACTTGCAAGTGTGAAACTCCGTGGTTAAACACTTCCTTAGATTAAACGCTCACTGTACCAGGTGACTGATTAACCCCGCGCACTTCGTGCGGGCGGGCTTAGCTATCGCCCCTGTCCACGGCGCCTTACGGGCCGGGCGAGTAGGCAACCCACCCGCACTCGTGCGTGCGGTACAGTACAGAGGTGCGCGGGGTTAATCAGCCACCTGGTATAGGAAGTGCTTAACCGAGGAGTTGTACACTTGCAAGTGCACATCAACCGAGTTGAACACTTGCAAGTAATCAACTTGCAGTCGTTGCACACTTGCAAGTATTTAACTTGCAGTTGCACACTTGCTGGTATATAACTTGCAGTTGCACACTTGCAAGTATTTAACTTGCAATTGCTCACTTGCAAGTATTAAACTTGCAGTTGCACACTTGCAAAGTGTTGCGCAGTTGAACACTTAGTTTATCAGCGTGGAATTTTCGAACACTGTTGACAGAACCATTGCAGCTCCTGAGCGACCTGAGCTATCTGCGGTGACGTCACTGCTCGTCCTGCCATAACGGTATCCGGGTCAGTCGTAGTCACTAATGTTTTAAAGCGATGTCCTGCCCGGCAGCTCCCTCCCTTCAGCGCGGGCTGCGGCGCCGCGTGTCGAGATATCTAACGCTTAAATTAACAAGGAAATCAACGACAATGGCGACCAACAACTCTCGTATGCACCCCCAGCGGTGTGGGAGGGGAAGGGGGCCGGCGGCGCGCAGCCGGTTGCCTAGCGCTGCTGACGTCACCTCGCTTACCTTGAGGGAGTGCTGGGCAACCCCCGTCCTGTGGTCCCCCCCGCCCCGCCGCAGGCAGGCTCTCGCGGCCGGCACAGCGAGGCGATCGTTCCATAACGACGAGGCACAGGAGTGGGCGATACGATACGATACACACTTCTTGTATTTGTTGTACACACAATGTCTTTTTGTTGTTTCTTTCGTGGCAATTAACCTTGCTTAGTATTTTAGAAGGCAGGATTACTGAATGATTCGTTTTAATTCATCCGTACATTTTAGTAAGTAATTTACTGACAAAAGATTGTCGGGAAGCGTAATACAGTATTTGTTTCATTTTCACATTATTTCCCCCTACACAGTTTTTGGGTTTCAAAAATATGTCTCATCGGTAAAAGGTATTGTTATTGACCTGATGGAGAAAAACACGACCAAGCAACCAAAAAGTGTCCACGAGGAGAAGCAGGTTTGTTTCACAAACATTCCATACAACAAACAAAGACGACCGTGGGTTGTTTCGCAGTTCACAAAGACCTGCTAAGTTTTTTTTTTTAAATTAAACCCCAATCGAAAGTCTCCAGTTATAATCCTAGAACCCTGTGCTGGATACAAGGCGCTACTGAGTGACCCCGCCCCTCCGTCCGTAGTGACGTCACGGCCTCGCGTGCTAGCGCCCCTACGCCGCCC
>NW_026267204.1:140295-144556 GCF_000697945.3 Frankliniella occidentalis
CCAATATTTGGCGTTCTTTAAAGGACGCCAATAATTTGGCGTTAAATGACGCCAACCATTTTACAGTGCAGAAAAAAATCCATTATGCGTGTGTCCTAAAATAACAATTTAAAATTGTAAGGCTACAATCACTGCGTATGACTTGGAATTGATATACAAGCAAACAATGGGTGGTCGTAAATTTACAGTATATTTTTAAATAAAAATTACAGCAAATATTGTAAAATAACGAGTATATTTTTCCACAGGGAAGCAAATAAATATTAATCAAAGAGCGGGTGCGCGCGACAGGAAGCGACCTGCCCAACAGAAGCTGTCCTCCCTCCTCTCCTCGACGCGTCCGCCGCCGTACCGCGGTGTTCCTGCGAGGACACCCCGCCCCGCCGCGCTCGCCACGCCCCGCCACGCCCCGCCACACCTCACCCCGCTACACCACGGCGCTGGCGGGGCGGACCCTCGCGAGGCGGCGGGCGGGGCGGCCCGGGGGAGACCTCCGCGAGGGCTAAATATAGCATGGAGCACAGGGGAGGGCTGGGCTGGCCGCTGGCCAGGCGCAGCTCAGCGCAGCGCCACACCTCGCGCTCTGCTTCTTCTACTCGCAGCGAGCATCACCACTATCCAGAGGCGCGCAGACGGACAGGGGGAGGGAGGGGGCGGGAGAGAAGGGAAGAAGGGATGAGGGAGGAGGGAGGAAGGGAGAAGGGAGGGAGGGAGAAGGGCCTAGGAGAGAGGGAGTGGAGAGGTGGAAAGGGGATGGAGAGAGAGAGAGCAGCAGACTGAGTCCGAGGAGACCTCAAGGGGCGCTGGTCTATGAGTGCGACAAGGACGGAGCTTTACGGAGAGTATAGGATAGGGTACTTCGAAATCAGTCGCCATAAGGAGAGCAGGGAGAGGGGGGAGAGGGGGGAGAGCAGAGAGAGAGGGAGTGTGTCCTAGGTGGCAACAACTCCCAGTCCAGTCCAGCACTTCTTAAAATTCTTGATCCCCCCTACATTTACCTCACTTCTCGCAGTAATTAGTAAAACGGTTTGAGCCGGACGAAATATGTCAACGGGGTAACCCACGAGGTGCGCTCGCGGTAATGCTGCACCGCACGAAGGCGCGTGGCGGGAGTCTACTCGCACCGCGCTGCCCGCCACGTCGCCCGAGCTGCAGCGAGCAGAGGCAGTGCAGTTACAATATACCGAGTCTACAGCTGCAGCATTTAAGTTTTACTGTGAAAAGTAATCGTGGGTTTACCGGAAAATTTTCCACGATGTGTGTCGTAAAATAACAATTTGAAAATACTTGAAATTGGTCGACATCAAGCAACAATGGGCTGTCGCAAATTTACAACACATTTTGTAGATGAAAATTATGACAAATAATGTTAATTTACAAGCTTTTTTTCACAGTGATACAAGTACCATTTGCCACCTGTTTTTCTTTTCTTTTTTATCAGGCGCACTGAGCGAAATTCTTGTAAGACACAGGAAAATTTTGAGTGTTGTATATGTGTGTTGTGTCTTGTTAAGTTATTACCAGCACTTTATGCGTCAACTTGGAATTCACGAGCGAGAATGGGCTGTCGTAAATTTACAATATGTCCTGTAAATCGTCAATACGAAACGTGTTGTAAAATTTCCTGATATCTACTTTTACTGCTTTGGCGTGTTGCGCATTTGTTTATCCCGCTCGCGCCTTCCTCTCCCTCCTGAGGGAGCCCGGCTCTAGGAGCCCCCCGCGACGACGGCCGCGGACTCAGTGCCCCGCCGCCACCGGCCGCCGCCGCCGCCGCCACCAGCCAAACCCAATACAATTTTCTGTCGGCGAGGGGAGCGAAGTGGGTTGGACCAGCAGAGATTGGGCGCCACGACGGCGGCTCCAGGGACTAGGCCTCGATCACACACAAGAAAAGAGAAAATTTATACACAAAAAACGTTAACTTATTGCTCAGACACACACACACACAATAAACGATAAAATTTCCCAAAATAAACACTTGAACAGTTCTTGATAACGTCGAAACGAACCGGTTTTATAGGAACACAGAGTGGATATAAACTATTTGTTGAAGGTGCTGTTGCATTAGTGTGTACTGCAACTAAGTTTCGATCATCACTAGAAATCTTGGTGGCTCCATAGTTAAAAATCTTGTCATTCGCTTAGTAGCTCTCTGTTGTTGGGTACGCTCAACAAAAGGGCGGGGGGAGGCGGGGTCTTCCCAGCACAGTACTCATTCATTATTCAAGTTTCTGTGGAAATGCAACACTCTAATGATCCAAGTGTAGAACAAGTCGACGGGTTACAATTGCGAAATTCAAGAGTTCTACACTTCAAACTGCAATTTTCTAACCATGAGCAAAAATTTTATTTCTGAGAGTGCCATCTTCTTCGCCTTTAAATTCTCTTTGAAACGAGCCTAAGGGATGCTATTAACTGGCGTCCACCCATTCTCTATATAAACCTTTAGTTATAAATCGGTGCTGCGGGTAGTTTTTATGTGGCGACGACTCTCCCAAACCCCTTAATCAGAGGTCTGCTCCTTGAAGACAAAGATGGCACCCTCGGAAATAAAATTTTCGTTTATGGTTAGAAAATTTCAGTTTGAAGTGTAGAACTCTTGTTGTGACCGTCGACTTGAACTACACTTGGATTAGCACAGTATGTGGTCGCAGCAGCAAAACGCCTTCCCCCTCTTCGCCACGCCCCGCATGTCTATGAGTGTCTGGTAGAAACAACCCTAGCGGGTTCCTTCTTTTAAAATAAAATAGAAATTATAGTTGCAACACAACCTAAAAAAAGGGGAAAAGTGACGACTTCAATTTCTGTCACATGTTTGGTCGGGCATCTACCGAGTTGGCTATAGTGGGCAATGAGCGACTCCTTAACTGGATGACGGTGGGATGAGAGACGAACGAGGGCTGGACGAGGGCTGAACGGCTGAACTAGGGCTGCAGGCGAAATGTGGACAATAGTAGGCATTGTCAATGAGAAAACTAAGCCCTCAGCCCCACTGTGACGCAATAGCGCGGCTCGCACTGCTCATAGCGTAAGGGGCACAGTAGTCGACAAGACAGTAGGGTTCGACCGGTCGGATTTTTTCCGGAAACATTGAAAAAAAAAAAAACACTTTTTTCGGAAAAATATCTTAGGGGTCGGAAAAATTGGAAATATTGGAAAAATTGATTTCGCCTAACCTAAGCTTTTCTTTTCAGTGAAAAACACGCGGAAAATCTCCCCCTGCGCAGTGATGGACGAAGAAGTAGTTTTGTTTTGGACGTTTTG
This sequence comes from Frankliniella occidentalis, assembly GCF_000697945.3. NCBI lineage: Eukaryota > Metazoa > Arthropoda > Insecta > Thysanoptera > Thripidae > Frankliniella > Frankliniella occidentalis. Next base: position 143,563 of record NW_026267204.1, read on the forward strand.
CGCCATAAAAAGGTGTCCCGGCCATAATAATTTGACTCTAATATTCGATCGTTCTCTTCAGCTAACGTCGGAATTCGTTTTGTTCTGACGATCAACAGTATAATTCCTACAACTACAACCTAAATTTACGACTTTTCTTGGGATTTTCGCGTACTGCGTATTCCAAAACACCAATTCAGGATTTTTAGCTGAGTATTAAAGTTCTTTTATATCACCCATGTCTTATCCAAAGCTTGTTTTTATACAATTACCACTGTTTTCCAATTTTCCCAATTTTTCCGAAAAGAATCGAAAAAAAAAAACGATTGGAAACGCCTTCTGTTTCGCACGTGGTTTGTGAAGTGAAAAGTGGTGTGGAATCAAGACCTGACAAATCTTCAGTCATGAATTTTGTTTTATTCAGTGTGACGACTGATTTGTCATCATCATTTAAACAAGGAAGTCATCACACATGTGACAACTTATTTGTTCCATAGGTGGAGATGAATGTTTTGTCACGACATGGTTGCAACAAACTTTTTGCATTTCCCTTTTCCCTGATTTCCAGACACCTTTTCCCCAAATTTCCCCGAGTTTTAAGCACTATTTTCCGATAAAGGGCAGGAGCTAAAATATCACACAATTATTAGTAAAAAACACAAACATTTTGAGAACCGTATCCGAAATCAGGACCGATAAGTCGAAAAATCCGGGAGCTCTACGGTCCCGATTCTGCAAAAGGGCCTGTATTTTGCTCCGTCTGTCTCTGTCCGGGATCGCGGTACAGTAACACTACACCACTACACCACATTTCAGGCACGAACTGGCCCGGCCAGGAAAGGCGGGAAAGGCAGGAAATCCCCCCCCCCCCGAGAAATGTGCACGGGGGGTCCCTGACCCCCCCAAATTCAAGTAATGGACTGATAAATTTAAACACATGATAAAGCACGGCATAAGTAGCACTACGAGTAAATAAGCAAGAAACGACATCATAATAAACCCACAGAGGCCCCCC
>NW_026267204.1:144606-148131 GCF_000697945.3 Frankliniella occidentalis
TCCCCCCTTCCCCCCAACCTCACCTTCCCACCCCGTAACTCGACGCAGCACGGGACGGACAGGCTCAGCCTAGGATCGCCGCACTCATGCAAAATAGCGCAGGCGCGTGACGTCACACGTGTGCCACTGTGATTGCGAAACACACACACACACACACACACAGAGGGAGAGAGATAGGGGGGGGGAGAGAGAGAGAATCGAGCCGCCTCGCTGTCCAGAGAGCTAATGCACTTCTAGAATAGCCCTGCGGATGCAGAGTACCAATCTGGCTGCGTAAATAAGTAACCACGCAATGCAGCGGCACGCTACAAGTGAAACGAATACGAACAATTTCGTTGACCGTTTGTTACGTTTTATTTGCTTGAGCCAAATTTGTTACACATTGCAAATAACGCGGAGACGACGATTTTGTCGCCCATTCGAAAAGGTTCCGTTGCGATCCATCCCCGCTGCTGCACCTGTTGTATTGAATTTTTGACCGGCCATGAGCGAGGCCATGACCCAAGCTGCCCAGCTACCCACGGCCAACCCTCTAGCCCATTCATTCGAACCCACTCTAGGCTAGGATGGCCACTTTACACCTTAGGACCCCGTGTGAGTATGCAACCCGGCCGCACGCCTGCATGCGGTACAGTATAAGCAACATAAAGGAAGGGGCCTCTGGACCACACTGTATTTGTACGCACTGTAAAAAGTTTTCATGATTTTACATTCTTAAAAAATAATTTAAGAAAAAGTTTCGAGAAAATTTACGAAACTTTTCTTAAAGTTACGAATATATTGAAACGGTCAGGGACAGTCGACTCATAAAATTTAACAACTGACAAAATATATTCAAATTTCATATAAACAAGAGATTTGGATCTTACAAAGCTTTTCGCAAAATAACGTTGTTACATTTTGTGAAAAACAACGTCAGGCCCAGGAGAACACACCACTGGAGGAATCGACATCCTTTTTATGGGTGTTAATGCCTGTAGTGCCTTTACAGAGGCGCTAAAAGATTCGCACTCCTGGAAAAAGGTACTAAAATGCCCCAAAGGTGCTAAATTTGAGTGCCTTTGGAAACTTACGAGTCTTTCAAAAATTACTGAAGAGCACTGAAGAAGTACTACCTCTGTTTTTCCATTTGCCCCTTCCTTATGCCTTAGGGGCTCAATTGGGCCGCCGTTCAGCACTAACTCCAAGTCCTGTTGGGCCAGCAGACGGTCGAGGCCCTCGTTGGCACGTCATTCTCTCCGTGTACTTAGAGGACAAAACGTGCGTCACAAAGGTGTGGGTCACGGACAACCCATTCAGACGCAAAGAGGGGTGAGATATGAGATACGGTGCACGACAAAGGAGCTTCGGAACCGAACCGAAGAAGCTTCAGAACTCTGCGCCTTTCCGCTAACAAGATTTCGACGAGTATCGAGTTTGTTGGCATCCCCTTTAATGCAAAATTTGGTAACAATTTTTAAGAGTGCTTTCGGGAGAACTCTTACGAAGACAGTGTGTATAACTTTTGGCAAAGTAAATATGGCTACAAAGTTTACAGCGTGGGGTGATGGGTCTTATTTACCTAGTAAACCTATATGGTGCCGGTGCCCGGTGGCGGCATCTGCAATCGGCACTACCCTTAATAACTTCTCTACCAAAATTTTTAGTTGTTCTAGGCTCGATTCTGAGAAATTTGGTTGTAGTTGATTTAGAAAAAAACATATTGTTTTATTTGAATTATGACCGCGTCGTTCGTATGGAGCGATATTTATACTTACCACCTAAATGGAGCAGCGCAAAAAGACATCACTGTCATTGGGCCCAATTGGGCAATAGGAAATCCCTTGACTTTTTAGCCGAGGCTGATCACCCCAGCATTTACAGTGATATTTTGTACTTTACGTAAGTTGTGCACTTTTCCCTCACTCTGGAAGGAAACTCAAGTGTCGTACAGTATCAAAGTTCTAGCTGCGCTCCTAATAGTACTGCAGTCATATGTGTGATGCCATGCGTGTACTACTGCAGTTATGAGTGTAGGACACTGACACTATGTGTATAACAATTCTTTGTCCGACAGTTCAAAGTGTCAAGTGTGTCGCATACTGCCCTGCTATTTTATAATATATAAACATAACTGTCGGACAGGGGTGTGGGGTGTCCTATACAAAGAACTGTAGTACACACCGAGAACACATAGTACACTGACACCTCCAGTACAAACAGGATATCACACATAACTGCAGTACCATTGGCACTGGAGTGAAACTGTGATACTGTACGACACTTGAGTTTCCAGAGTATATGTGGTTAGAAGCTCGCTGTCAGCTTCACGCTTGACATATTCAGATGCAAATCAGTTGCACCACTGACGCCGCATTGTCTGGCGAAACTAGTACAAGCTCGAGTACGAGAGTGACGCCGACCTTCGACTGTTATGCTCCTTCCAAGTCAAGGAAAAGGTGAGCACTGTTTGTCCAAGGGTTCGCGTCTAGATCAGCGAGAGCAAAGATCATCTAACGAAAACAAGAGAGGGAGGAGAAAGGGAAAATGCGGGGACCGTGGGGGGGGGGGAGGAAAACGGTTTGACGTCGACAGTCTTCCCGATAACTCCTTCCTTTGTCGCAAATAATTGACACACGAGTCCGCCCGCTCGCACGGAGACACTCGATATCGCCGCCGGGTCGTATTACCTTCTCTTTAATTGGGATGTTGGTTGTTCCCCCGCCCCCCTAAAAAACAAAACACTCGCACATTCTCCGCCTCCGTCCTTTGCCACTGACGTTCCGGACCTGGTAACTAAGATTCAGGGGCATTTGGTACATATTCTGACGATATTTTCATCTTGTGAGAAATAACTTGTTTTTAGTGCTTGGAGCGCCTTGGAGTGTCATTATCGAAGAGTCAAGTTACGTAACGCTACGTAACGTCTCGTTATAGAGCACAACCAGCGGTATATTTGTAACGCTGCGAAACTTTACCGAAATAAAGTAGTGTGAGGATGGTTGATGTACTAGTTGTTGCTCTTCACTGTAAAATGATTGCAAATAAAGGTTCGTATTGCATACGATTTGCTCTATATGTGGCAAATAACTTTGAAGCATACAAACTGGTTCTTTGCAATAATTGCAGCTCGAATCAAAATAAATATTTGTGCCCATACGAATTTCCTCGGAATTTCCCATGACTTTCCAAACCATTTTTTTTAAATGGACACACACTAGTCGGCGACGGCGACCCAATGATCCAGCAGCAGGCTCCAGTTGCAGGCTGCAGCGGTAGGCTCGAGCTGCAGCTTCCAGCTGAAGGTTCAGCGTTGCGCCCGCCAGCGCGGCGACGCAGCACCAGCGCGCCCCTGCGCGGCGGGCGGGCCTACGCACGGGGCGAGCGGCGCGGCAGCAGAGGTCTGTTCACCACCTCCACCACTCCACTCCCACTCCCGCGAGAGCACGAGAGAGAGGGAGTGAGGGAGTGAGGGAGAGAGCGAGAGAGGCAGAGAGGCAGAGAGGGAGAGAGGGAGAGAGGGAGAGAGGGAGGGAGGGGGAGAGA
>NW_026267204.1:154555-158236 GCF_000697945.3 Frankliniella occidentalis
TGGGCTCTGCGAACTCTGACTAGACGCCGCGAGCCGCGCTTCGCGGGCGGCTAGAGCGAACATTTCCATTCAACCCTTTGACATAGATGATGGGGTGACCGCTGACCCCGTGCTAAACGCCATAGTGCTTTGATTCTACAGTCGATTAATCTAATGGATCTGTGAAAACTGATTGTCCAGGGAGCCCGGGAGGTAGCTATGCGGAGAAGTGGCGAACGTTTCTATTCAATAAGCTTCCATGCCTGCCAAAGCGAATGGAACAAGGAAATGTCGCCCATGGTGCAGGGGGTCTTCTGTGGTGTCACGCACAGTACCGGACGGTCGCCCGACTGAGCCAAAGGGTCGTGTATTCATAATTCCATAATTCGTAGTTAACAACCCTTCCTCCGCCGCCTTGTAGGGCTTCTATACAGTGTTTGCCCGTTCCGTGTTATTCGTTGAATAAACTACTTTATACGTACTTGACCGTCAAACCAACGCCTCCACTATTCGCTCCCTCATTGGCCCATCTACTTCAAATAATTCACCAAGCTCTGTCCCTACCACCGCGGACACGACGACACAAAGCTCACTATACAAATTATTCGTAGAAGGAAATGGCAGCAAAGCAATTTTTATTGTCATTTCGCAATAGGTTCTCACAGTGTGCTCGTCACTGAAGTGCCACCTTTCAAGCGCATTACTACGCTCATTGAAGCGCGTTTAATAGCGCGCAAAACTTGTTCGTATGGCTGCTTCGTACATAGAGTCGTGGGGGTGGCAACAGGTGTCACAGAGCAGCCGCAGACTCAGCGCGAGCGCGACAGGCGTTGCGCCGCGCCGCTCCCTACGGGCGGGGACACCGCCGCCCCGCGCGCACGCGCGCGCCCTGGCTCTGCTGTCGCCCCCGCCTTGTCCGCCTGGCTGCACCCGCGGGGCGAGCCCAGCCAGGGGCACCACCACGGGTCAGTACCCCATTGAGGGCGACTAGGGCCGCGCAGGGCTGCTGCTGCCCGTCTCAATGAACCCCCGTCGCCCTCCTCTCCCCCGCGCAGACCACGGTATCCGACACCTTAAATGGTAGCACGTGGGGGCCTGCGCGGCCTGCGCCTGCCTGCCTGCGCCCGCCTGCCTGCGCCCGCCCGGGGCCTGCTGCCCCCACCTCGAGGAGGGGCCGAGGGGGCGCGCAGGGCCCCCACCACCGCAGCCGGGCGCCGCCGCCGTCGCGCCCCTCCCCACCACCGCGGTTGCCGTCGGCCGGGACCACCAGACATGCAAAGTAGAAGGCTCGAGTTTTTCATTGGTAATTGGGAAAACAAAGATGAAAGAAAATAACCAACAAGCATCACAAGCAAATCGCCATGGGTTTTCTTGACTTATTTCGTTAACAATCTCAGATTTTGTTGTTGTTGTTGTTGAGAATTTATGCATTCTTCAACGAGGTGGAAAGCTTCCGAACTTCTTGGTGTCAGGTCTTTGAATGTGCTCCAGCAGGATTATACTCGCTAGAGCTGCAGGCTGCATGGACTCGAAGACGAAGGGACTAGAAGGCAAACCCGAAGGACTGGAGCGCATTCAAAGACACAGGGCGATGTATGTACCCACCGGTACGCACACCGGCTGTGCTCGGAATGTACTCCAAGCACTCTCAGACCTGTACTGATTTATTTATCAGTAGCTTATAAAGGTTTTTATGCAGCAGGATTACTGACTAATTTGTTACTTATTCTGGATATCGTTGTAAGTAGCTCACTGATAAAAGAAAAAATTGTCAGTAATTAAAAAAGAAATTATTTCGTATTACTGATGAAAGCAGTTGTCAGTCGCTTATAAAGGTTTTTGCGCAGCAGGAATACTGACAAAAGGTGAAAAAAATCAGTAACAGGATGAGAGTGAGCGTACCCAACGTCTTCCGTGCTCGTGCGCGTACTGAGTACGTAAGGGTGTTCGACCGCTGCCCCCACTGGGTATACACGACGCCGCGCAATCAACGACCCGCTCCTCAGGGTCGCACTACAGCTGCAGCAGTGGGGTTGCCGTCTCCGCCCCCGGCCTTGAGGAGGGTCGGAGCGAGGGGGAAATCACACGGGAACGCAGCGTACGGGCCATTTCGTGGTATTTCACGGCAAGGGGGGAGGGGGGTGCCAGAGGGGGTCAGAGGGGTCGGAGTGGATCAGAGCTAGTCGGAGGTGTTTGTAGGGGATCAGAAGGAGGGTGTCAGGGGGTATCAGGGGTTGTCGGGGGGTGTCGGAGGGTGTCGGAGGGTGTCGGAGGGTGTCGGAGGGTGTCGTAGGGAGTCGGAGGGAGTCGGGGGCGGCCGGAGGGAGTCGGAGGCGGCCGGAGGGAGTCGGAGGCGGCCGGAGGGAGTCGGAGGCGGCCGGAGGGAGTCGGAGGCGGCCGGAGGGAGTCGGAGGCGGCCGGAGGGAGCCGGAGGGGGCCAGCAGGGGCGCACTGGCTCACCACCAGCCTAGCACGGCGTCGCCTTGCTTCCGAGAGAAGCAAGCGCAAGCGAAACAACAGGAGAAGACCCAGAGCGCGCAAACGGCAACGCCACAGCAAAACAGAAAGTCGCGGATGCTTTATGGATGGCCCTTAAGGCCCGACAGGACAGAGATTCAGAAATCAAAGAAACATCACACTAAATTGTTATGAACTTTTTTGTCACGCAGCTAACGCATTTCCCTGTGTGTGCATGCTCTATTGCGTATTATTTGAAGCGCAATTATGAACAAATTTAGAAATATATTTGCAGTTATGAACAATTTTACTCATAACTGCGTTTAAGACAGTACGCAATAGAGCATGCACACAGAAATTTGTAAGTGTATATCAAAAGTTTGTAAAAATTTAGTGTATGGGCATGCGCGGTAAAAACGAGTCCTGGGATTCCCATAGAAGAATTGAAACCCCAGTGGATGCCCTGGAATCAAGCAATTACTCCCAGGGAATCTTCTGGAAAACCCACACACTAAAAGCTACACTGTAAAAATTAGTTGTTAAAAAACAGCTCAGTTGTTGACCAACAGCTCAGTTGTTGACCAACAGCTCAGTTGTTCGAGAACAACAGAAGTTGTTGAAAAACAACTACGTTTGTTGTCAATGCATTGTTGATATTGAACTATTGGGCACCATTTTGTTTTTGCTGACTTTTTTTGTTATTGTTACTGGACAACTTTTGCTGTTATTTGACAAACGAAGCTGTTATACAACAAACACGAGTCAGTTAAAAACTTAACAACAATTTGTTGTTAAGTGACAACAATTTTTTTTACAGTGTAGTGAACATTTTTATTCATAGCTTACTGAGTTCTGTGTACGTGCTCTGCTTACGCATTTTTAAATACGCCTGTGTGAACAAATTTCTTCATAATGGCGTATTAAAAAATGCATAAGCAGAGCACGTACAAAGAACTCAGTAAGCTATGTATAAGAATGTTCATAAGCTTTTAGTGTGCAGGACATCCCCTGGGAAAATTGCACATTTCCAGGACAACAGTTGGGACTCTTCCAACTTCCCTGGAAAATGAAGAATCTCCTCCTATGGGAATCCCAGAGCTTGATTTCACCGTGTATTTTTCTACAAAGACCCACACGCGCCACGAGTGCGTCTCCTCCCAATCATATCTTTGTTAGAGGAAATCTTCCTCGGGGGGTGCGGGGCTCGGGTTCACGTGGGTTTTGCGTCTGCCCCCCCCCCCCCCC
>NW_026267204.1:158329-161152 GCF_000697945.3 Frankliniella occidentalis
AGCAACCCTGAAGCCAGTCCGCCACAATCCCCCCTTTCCACCACTGCCCGCCCACGAGTGAGTGAGGCGTTGGCGTGCTACTGCATACCGCGGCATACCGTTGCACACGCCTCCGCCCACCCCGGGGAAGGACCATGGCGCATCCTGAACAACATTTCTACTTCTCAGCATCTCTGAAAAGCTATGCCCTCACAATACGGCTGACAATTCCTGGTGAAAACTGTTCCTTGGTGTCCAAGGGCCAAATCGGTAGGATTCAAGGACGGGATAGCAAAAATTGCATGCACTGTTAAAACCTCATCACGAAGCAAAAAATGCTAAATCTTTCGTGTTATTAATTAAAAACTTGTGCAGTAGGTATATATTGACAAAGGGGTGAAAAGATCAGTAGCAGCAGGATGATCGTGCAGTTTTGAACTGTACTTTTTTTTTACCGTAAACCGTAGTATACAGGACAATTTTTTTTACAGTTTACAACCGTCATTCTAATAACCAGTTTAGTACTGTCGAGCACTGTTTCGTTAATCCTGAAAAAAATGATCAAGTGTGGTTCTAGGACATTATCCGGAAAGTACGTCCGTCATTAGTCGCACTGGGACAAGCTTGCGAAGAACTATTTTTTGTAATGCAAATCATTTTGAAGCGTTGTAAAAATGCTTTGCATTGCGAACTAAATCCTTCACATTGCGAACTAATTCTTCGCACCTTACGAAGAAAATAGTTTGCAATGTAAACTTCCATGAATTGCTTCAAAATTCTTTGCAAGACTTTTGCAGTGCGATTTAAAAAAAAACTGCCTAGTATAGCCAATGCAAGCTCTCATGGCGCCTGGCGGGTAGGCAACATCTCACCTGCAGTGCGTGCGTGTGCTGCGGGGTGGCCCACCCTGAGTCTCGCAGGCGCCGAGCCCCCGTTGATTGCCAGATGAGTCCCGGCTCGTCGATCTCGACATTTATTTGGCCAGCTAATTGGCCGTTGAATCACATGACATGGGAATGAATATATATTTTCATGTATACTTTCCATAAACGAATAAGAGAGTACACAACACACGCCATCATAACTACGAGGCATATATTTTTAATGTACCGATACGGGTACATTTATAAATGCACACACTAAAAGGTATAACCGTTGTCACAACGCATGCGGGTTCCTCTTCTTTAAAAAAAAAAACAGTCAGAAAATGTGCTCATTTTAGACGGCAAGATCGGAAAAACTGGTTGTTTTATAACAATAAGTAAGTACATCAGGTCCCATCGTGAAGGGCAAACAGAAAACACCAGATCGTAAAAAATCAAATTGTGCGGCTGCTCGACTCACGCAAAACACAGAGATGTGTGTGCACGGGAGGAGGAGTTGGGGGGGGGGGGTCTCCAGGTGTGGGCGGGAGTGCGGCTGGCTGCACGCGCCGTGCGCAGCTGTCCCCAGCGTCCCACTCAGAGGGTAGGGGCGGCACGCAAAGGGGATTACCGTAAGTACGCTTGTCGATACCTCGCTCTCGGTTGACGTCGCTGCTCGTTCTGCAGCCGCCATATACTAGCAGGCGCAAAACGACACACAGAGAGTGGCACGAGATATGCACCAAGACCTAAACATTGTTCTCAGTTCTAGTACTGCGGGGCATGCAATTTTGGAGAACAAACGTAATAATGTTAGAAAAAATTATTAGTTAGGAGAGAGAATACACACGCTTTCAGGAGTGCAGGCGGGTTTCATGACCTTTACTAGCGGTACCTTAGGCAACCAACCCACACGCCTGCATGCTCTACGGTACACGTTGATCAGAACAGCAACGATGGTTGTGCCAGAACCACTGTCAACGCAAGTGTGTGAATGTTGAACACTTGTAGGTGTGTGAAAACTCATTATTCGTACACATATAAGGGACCACCAAAGGCTTGAATTCTCCTTTGAAATTTACACACTGGAGCATCTATGTGTACGAATGGCTTTTACACATACCAGCCCAAACAAGTACGCCAAATTCACACACTTGTGTTTCCGGAGCACGAACGCGAAACCGAGCCTGTTCTGATCAGTCATTTACTTACCCTGTACATGTGACTGGCTCGGTGTTACAAGAAGTTCGTGTAATCCAAAACCCCATCAGGCACAACAAGAGTATCGCGGCTGCACAACGAAACACAACATAACCTCGCGCAAAGCGGGCGCGGGAACCTAGAGGTAGGTAGTGGTTGGCAGCGCCGAGCGGCGGCGCAGGCTGCCAACAACAGAACTTCACAACACTTGGGCGCCGAGGGTGGTCGGCCGGGCGCTCGGACTTGGGCTACCGGCGAGCCACCGTGCCGCTGGAGTGGACGCGCGAGGCTGCCCTGGGAAGCTGCCCTGGGAGACGGCCTCGGGGGCGGCCCAGGAGCGTGGCCAGGGGTGAGGCCAGGGGGGGGCTCCAGGAGGCGGCACCGCCAGTGGAACACCGTGAGACAAAAGGGTGTACCGGCCCCGGGGGTGTTCCTAGCAGGGGCGGGGCGCCTCGCGCGCGCGCGCCCCGGCTGGCAGACACAGACTGGGCAAGCCCACGGCGCCCGCCGGCTCCTCCGCCAGTTTGCCGCCGATTTATTTCGGGGCAAAAATCTTTTTTCGGGTATTTGGGAGTTGAGGCCAGTATAGCACAGCCAGACAAGCGGGCGTCATCTAAATGCGGCCCGCGGGCTAAACACGCCCGGTGCCAGGCGCGGCGTGCCGGGTTTTAAAATAAAGTTTTCAAATACAAACCCCCCGCTAAAATTACCCTTGCCCTTGCGAGTTGAATCGGATTTAGAATCGCGCTTCGGTGCATAGGCCATGGACTGGTGGGCGGGG
>NW_026267204.1:161202-164555 GCF_000697945.3 Frankliniella occidentalis
GGGGCGGGGCGTGGTGCTGGGCGGGGCGCGCCCGGCCACCTGCAGGAGTATTGCGCTGGTCAGTCAGACAGCGCGCCGCCGGCGGCAGGGCGCGGCAGGCGGCTCGACTGCTCCAGCACAACACGTTCTTAAGAGACGGTTTAAAGTGACGATTTAAATTTTGCGCGTTATTGTCAGCGGAGGCAATTTTAAAAACTTGATCAAGAATGCTCCAAAAACCACAACTTGACAAATACCCCAGTAATTGAAACAAATGAGAGGTGTGCATTAGCGGACGAAATTTAGTGATCGAAACATTATGTGTTTATGTACCGAGGCCGAACTAGGATAGCCATTTGTCTCACGGTAAAAACAGTGTCTGTTCGTTTTTAGGAAAAAAGGAAAGCTTTAGGGAACTTCGATATTTCAGAAAAACTCTTTAGACTTTTAGAAAATCTTTTTTGGAGAAGATTTTCTCAAAATCTGATATTTTTCTCAAACCAAGAAGAGTTTTGCTAAGTTTTCTATTTTTCCTCAAAATATCAGACAATGTTACCGTAGCAAACTTTTAATTTCTGGTGGCTGGTTAAAATCGCGCACTTCTGTAGTTACACAGGACCGCATGCACAGGAGCGGGCGGGCGTGCCTATCGCACCTACACGGTAAAAAGAATGTCTTAAAATCCGAGGAAAAGTCTTGGATTTCAAGGTCGGGTGGACAATTTCAAGATTGGCCCTTGAAATCCCAGACTCGGTATTGTCCACGGCGCCTCACGGGCCGAGCGAGTCGCGGCAGCGGCAACCGCCGCCCGCGAGGAAGGTAGCCAACCCCCTGCCATGTTGGCTCATTGCGCTTCCGGCAAAAGTGCCTCGGCGCATGTTGCGTCCTAAGGACCTAAGGACCTAGGTCCTATGCTGCGCTGGACCGTACGGTTCATTCGGAGGCCAGGAAAGGTGTGCACTCTGTGCACCGCACGGTGCGGCGCAAGACGGCTGGCTGGACTTGAAATGCAGTACCTCCACTTCGTGAGCCCTGAGAGGCGAACGTGACGCGGCAGCGGTTTCGCGATTGGTTCTCGACGATATGAAGGTTTGACCCTTCTTTGACCATAGACGCCGAAATTTTCCCTTAATTTCCTGAGCCTGCAAAGAAGCCTAAGCGTAGGGGTGAGTTTCGCTTCGTTTCGCTTCGTTTTCGACATTTTCTGCTACTGCGTGTAAACAGCAAAGACGACGTCCCATCGGGTTTAAAATTTGTGTGCAGGTGTCCTTTAAGCAACCCTGAAGCCAGTCCGCCACAATCCCCCCCCCCTCCCGAGGGGCTGAGTGGCACAGGGGTGGCCACACCCACCCTAGGGGTAGTTTGAGGCTGGCGTCGCATTCTCCACCAGGGTCTTGTCCATAAACATTCCTTCCTAGAGTTTCCAGATTGTTCCAAGCCTCTTAAGGGTGAAAAATGTTGAAATTTTAGTGAGGGGTTGAACATTAGGGGGCCGTACAGCCCTCACAGAATTGTTTGCACCTGAAACTAAAATTGATTGTTATTTCTATGTTAACAGAAACGTTAGAAGGGGGAATAAATTCCTTTTTCCGTGCGTGGCGTCTGAGTAAAGTTGCACATTTGCGCGATAAGCAAAGTTTAGGCGTTTTGTCAACGTCCAAATTCTGCACACTTGGACACACACAGTCCTGTGCTATCAATAGGAACCATATGGGGTACAATTGCTATACTTTTTCGGAAATGTCGAAAGCTCTAACACCAATTATTGACGTATAACCTACTTAAACATTCACACTTAGACTTCAATTGATGTGCAAAATTAAATACTTCTTTTTGGATTGTCAGAGTGGATGTCCACTATCGCTCCCACCTGCCAGCAGCTCAGGCTGCCGACAAAGCTTTCCGTCTGGTCGGAGGATTTGATGGACCCGCCGGTACAGCCGCGAACCATTCAAAAGGCGGACAAAAGGGGGCAGCTCAATCGGAGGGGAAGGGGGGGGGGGACTCAAAGACGGACAACGGAGGGAGGGCAGTAGCACTGGTAAGTGAGTTTAGCTTGCGCCGCTGCAACGCATCGAACACGATAGAGGGAACGAATGAACTATTAATCCGGGGGTAAAATTGTGCAGCGGGGGTAAAAATGTGCACTTTTGTACACAGATTTGTTTGTAATGAAACGGAGGTTTAACTTGCACAAAGGGGGCAATAACGAGGTGTCCATAACGTAACACGTAAGTGTTTCGTAACGTTATCTTAACTGTTAAAGTTATTACTTTAACCGCGTAACCGTAACGTTTTGCCGACCTCTGGAACCATAAGTTACTGATTTGTTTGCATGAGGGGGCGTAACTACTTCAGGGATCGGAAGTTCGGATGTTGGAACGCAAACGAGTTTATTTTAATCTGTGTCCGACGAATATCAGATCACCATGTCAAAACTTCTAACTTTAACGCAAAATTTCCAACGCCTTGCCTTACGTTGTATAACAAACATTATTATAAGTTACGTTAGGTTACGGACCCCTGAGAGCAACATCAAGAGGTAAATGTCTAAAGTACAAACTAAAGGAAAACTTCAATTAATTATCATAGTAATATTTATCTCACAGAAAATGTCATGAAACAAAACTTGTTTACAAAGTAAATTTGAACACTGACACATTTTATTCCAAAATTTTCCTTTAAAAAATTAAACATTGATTGCCTACATTTCAGGGGATGAGTTGTGACACGAAATGGACTGTTCCTGAGAAACATTTCTGTCGATTTCTGTCGATTTCATTTCAATAGATTAAAAACGCGATTTTTGTAATTTTAGTGGCTTGAAGCACGATTTAACTGTCAATAGAGGTTCTCAAAATGTACTAATAGAGCAAACTGATCTGCATAAAATCACCCCGAGGCTTGAGGCTCGCATGCACTCAACAACACTGACTAGAGCTTGATTACACTATAGACAATAGACGCAATAATTGTGTATAGTCCGTATTTAGGACTCCAAAACCATGATTTTAATGTTCGCAGAGGCGTATCAACATGCAAATTTTAGAATCATCAGAGATTTGCCTTATTACAAAAATGACAGAAGAAAAATGCGATTCTCTTCCAAAAGGGCCCGAATGGAACTTTGGAAACGCGGCGCGCACAATGCTTGGGAAAGGTGGGAAAAGCTCTAGTCTTTGCCAGCTCTTCAGCAGAGGAGCGCGAGCGTAAGCCTGGGTAACACCCGACGCGTACTGTATTATTTTAATTCTTTCTTTCATTATTTTAATTAATATATTTTTTGTAGAACTTCGGACCAGAAATTTTAGAGTCTGTTTTTCGTACGGGTTTCCCGTCAGACGCGAGGCGCGGTGCCGCCGGGGCGCGGTCTC
>NW_026267204.1:167081-169482 GCF_000697945.3 Frankliniella occidentalis
GTGCGTGGTCTCGTTCTTATCTCCAGCAGGTGCGCGGTTTTAAGTCCGGGTGACGAGGAGAGCGAGTTACTGTGCGTTGCCTATATTCAGGGAGTTTTGTAGGTCGAATTGCCTACCTATGTGTCGGGTTACTAAGACCGGGCAAGGAGGCGATTTGGGCCGACAGCGAGGGGTGCCAAACTGAGGTAATCAGCTGTACACAGAGTAGGTAATCCCTAGTAATCACCGGTAATCATTGCTTATCGCCATTAATCCTTGGTAATCGCCGGTAATCCTTGGTAATCACCGGTCATCCATGGTAATCGCCGGTAATCCATACTAATCAAAAAGTAATCGTTGGTAATCACCAGGTAATCTTTGGTAATCACAAGGTTATCACCAGTAATCACTAAGAAATCCAGCAAGGAAATTCCTGGAAATCTTTGGTAATCACTGGTAATCTTGGTAATCTTTGGTAATCACTGGTAATCAATGGAAATCAATGGCAGTCGCGATGGCAATCTTTGGTAATCTCTGGTAACCTTTTGACAGTAGTAATCTTCGGAAATCCTTTATAATCATTGGTAATCTTTGGTAATCTCAGGTAATCCTTGGTAATCATCACTTTTTGGTAATCAGGTGTACACCGATTTTTTCGAGTTGGGCACCCCTCGGCCGACAGGGAAGGGTAGGGGAGGGGGGAGGGCGATCGGCCCTTTGCCCGCGCCCCGCGCCCGATCGCCAGGGGCCTTCTCCTGCAGCACTATGCCACCCTGTAAAATGCTTGCAAACTATCTTATTTGCTGCAATATTGCAAAGAATGTGCGAGCTTTGAATTGGAAAGAACAAGTCTGTACTACTGCAAAGAAATTATTTGCAAGAAACTGTCAGGTGTTCGTATTGCAAGAGAATAGTTTGCAAGCCTAGCAAGAACTAGTTCGTGAATTACAATGCTTCAAAACGTAACAGAAAACGTAACAAGCTGACGTTCCGTTTCTTTTACGGCCAGCCTGGAAATCGAAGTGTGCGAGTGTCTCACAACTGCAGATGAGTGAAAAAATTCACACACATACTGTACTGGTGTGCGACAAAATTTTTACACATCTGTAGATGAGTGAATGACCATTCGCACACTTGGGGCGAGTAAACCTTTCCAAGCGTGCGAATCTCGATTCGCTCACCTACACATGTGTGAATGTTTTATCGCTCATCTACAAGAGTGTGAACTTTTGTCACTCACGTGCAGGTGTGCGACATTTGCACACTTGAGTTTCTTGATCACCACGTTTGTTTCAGAGTTCGAGACATTTCATCCTCCGTGATGATACACTTACACGCATGGCGGGGAACTGAACGACTGCACTCGCACCCAGCTCGCGGCGCCGGCGGTGCGCGGGGCTCCGCCACGGGGCTCGCCGTGAACACAAACACCCCTCGCGTTCACTGTTTACCGTTCCGCCGTGCCTATTGGGGGCGGCCCGGCGCTCTCCAGAGAGAGCGAGAGAGAGCTAGAGAGCTAGAGAGCTAGAGAGCGAGAGAGCGAGAGAGAGAGACGGCAGATGGTGCGAACGCGACAAAGACAGCCTCTCGGCGGCGCCCCCCACACCTGCCGCCCACATCAGCCTGTCTTTCGCACGTGTGCGACGCGGACAGCCGGAAGGCCGAACCGACGACGACGCTCTGCGGGGCGGACGGGGCGGGGCGGACGCCGCTGTGGTCAGGGG
Source organism: Frankliniella occidentalis (assembly GCF_000697945.3). NCBI lineage: Eukaryota > Metazoa > Arthropoda > Insecta > Thysanoptera > Thripidae > Frankliniella > Frankliniella occidentalis. The sequence continues at coordinate 168,785 of NW_026267204.1, forward strand.
TCTGCTCGGCGATACCCCGCGCCAGGCGCTGGCGTCTCTTCTCTGCGCCGCTCGGCGGCGCGGGTCGCAGCAAAGACGAGTGATGCGGCATGCCTTCCCTTGGGCCCCCGTGTCTCGACTCTTGCGGTGGTGACACTCTGAGGAGGGAGCGCTCCGGAAATGCCCTCCACTCCACGCTGACGCCGTCGCGCCCTGGCCGCGGCCACCCCTAGACAACGCGTGCTCGCCGGGGCTCTGCAACCGCAGGCCGCGCATCTGCCAGCATCTGCCGCAGGTCCAGACCTCCCGGCCACAAGCAGCCACAGCCACCAAGCGGCCGGTAGGGTTCTCAAAAGGGCGTCTCGGAAAGCACTGAGCATGTGTGAGCGAGGCGCTCCAACAGGCTCCCTCTCACTCGCACCACAGTCGCGCCGGCAGCCTTATTCGGACGCGAGGGGGATGCCGCATAAGCGGACCTGTCTATCTCCCTCTTTTCGCGAGTGTGACAAGGACGGGAAGAGATAGAGAGAGAGGTAACGGTGGGTCGCCTCCTCGCAGCAGGTTGCAGGTCCGGGGCTGTCCCTCCTTCGCTGCTCTAGGACTTGGGGCCGGCCGGCCGCGCCGGGCCGTGGGGCTAACCGCTGGGGTCAAGGGCTCCAGATAGCATCGCGCCAGACGGGCTCAATCCATAAAGGCGTCCTGCACGCCGCCCCGCCCCG
>NW_026267204.1:169622-171173 GCF_000697945.3 Frankliniella occidentalis
CCCCCCCCCAGCGTGGCCCCCGGAGCACTGGAAATCCAAGTGTACGAATGTAGCACACCAGCAGGCGAGAAAAAAATTCACACTCTTAAAATGTGCACAACCTGTAGGTGTGCGACAAAATATTCACACACGTATAAGTGAGCGAATAGAGATTCGCACACTTGTAAAGACGTCCATTTACTCGCCCCAAGTGTGTAAATGGTCGTTCACACCCCTACACACTCTACAGGTGTGTGAGAATTCTGTCGCACACCCACAGGTGTGTGAATTTTTTCACTCACCTGCAGGTGTGCGACATGTGTACACTTGGGTTTCCAGTGCGACCCGAGAGATGCATCGCTTGGCAGAAACCATCGAGAGCGGAAATTGGAAAGACGGACGTCGCGAGCACTGCTTCCGGTCTGCGGGGAGACACGACGACACGGCGGCCCCGCTCATGCGGCTGCCTGATGGCTGCAGCCGGCAGTCGTATCGACCCGGCCCGGCTTAACTACATCTTAACGAGTCGGGGGGATAAGCTCATTTGAAATTTAAAAAAGCCGATCCAAGCGCACCCTGTATTGCATCGCCGCGGCGAGTGGCAGATTGTGGCCGTATGCGCCGACCGGGGGGGGGGAGGCTTTAAGGGCAGACCCTTTAAACGCCGCCGTCTCTCTGCACGACCTAGCTGCTGAAGTCAGAAGTAAATATACCCCCCCCCCCTTCCCCTTACACCCGCGCCTGCCTGCCGACGGCCGAACGGCATGCCAATACTTCAATTTTGAGGTTTACACCAGTTTCCACTGGCTGGCCGGCCGACCCTTGAAGTATTGACTTGCCGGTTGCACGTGTTTGCATTGCTGTTAGTAGGACAAGACGTTGCAATAAACGGATCTGACTTTGAACGCACCTGCCGGCCGTCTCTACCTGCCTTCGTTGTTGGTCAGCCGTATCCAGTGAGAGTGAAAATATGGTCGAATGTGACACGGTCTAGGTGTATGTGTGTGATGGAGGTAGTAGCGATCAGTGATGAAGATGACAAGGATGATGTCACATGAAACACGATGCACGATGGGGTTAGAAGCAGGATGACGAGAAAAGCGAGTCAAGCACGATTCTTTTTGAATTATTGTTTTATTCAAGCACCACAAAACAAGCACAACACATCATTCTTGTTGTTGTTGTTGTCCCCGATCTCACAGACACATACGCCCGCCACATGCACTTGAAGCACTGAACAGCGAACTGCTCAGCTTCTCCACCCAAAGACATGCAACCGGCATTCATCCCGGAACAGTCTTCCCCCTTTTGACTTCTTGCCGGCCAAAGACGGCAGCAAAGAACGCAAAAACGTGTCCGCCCGATACGTCGCCCCGAGTAAAACACACTATGTTAGTTCCTCATAAAATTTAAAAAACACATTATGTTACTTTGTCATAATTTTTTTTTTGAAAAAAAAAGGAGGGGAGAAGTTGTTATTTTTCGACTTCCGGGGCGTAGTGCCTGCAACGCCTTGGAAACAGTGTTTGAAGATTGGCTCAATGGGGACCCAGTTCCCTGCCACTTATCAAG
>NW_026267204.1:171223-174098 GCF_000697945.3 Frankliniella occidentalis
GGGTGAGCGGCGAGAAGAGGACAACGACCAATATTGGTGAGCGCGCGCACAAAGGTGCTGCATACAGGGCTGGGCACTAGATATCGGGTCCTCGCCCAACAGAGGTGCAGACCGCACCCCGCGCGCTCTCCTACGAGCCACAAAACGCCATCGCCCTTCTGCCTCTCAGAGTAGAGTGTGCTCTGCACACAAACACAGAGCAAAAAAAAATCCACATGCTTTTGGTTGAGCGCAAGTGATGCAAATATTTTTTTACGGGGAAGGCACACTAGAAACGCAAATGTGTGAATGCGGCACCCTTGTAAGGGTGTGGGTGCCCATTTGTACACCTAAGGTGATATACGGGTGAATTTTCCTCCGTATTGCACAGACTTGTGCCTCCATGTGTACGAATGGCGTTCATACACCTACAAGTGTACGGATGTCGTTCATTACACCAACAAGTGTGCGAATGGCGTTCACACACCTACAAGTGTACGCGTGGCCCTCATACACCTACAAGTGTACAAATGGCGTCCATACGCCTACAAGTGTACGAATGGACTTCACACACATACAAGTGTGCAACGTTCGCACACTTGGGTTCCTCCGGTACGCCAGTATGTCCTGCATCCGCGCCGGTCCAGTACGGCCGATTGGCCACCTCCCTTTGGACACGACGGCACGTCGGTTCGCGGCGTAGCTCCTCCATCCTGGTGCGCGGCCAGCCGCAGCCAGTCTCCTCTCCCCCAAGGTTCTTGCCCTCCAAGTCCGCCCCAGAGGGAGGGGGGGGGGGCTGAGAGGAGGGTGGGCTGGGAGGCGCTGCTGGGGCACGTGTCGGGATGTGGTCCATGAAACAGCAACAGCCGCCGGGGGCCGGGCCGGGGCCGGGCCGGGGCGGGGCCGGGGCTGTGCTGGCACGCGCCCAGGGCAGCGCCCCCTCCACATCCCCGCGGAGGCAGCTGCGCCAGCTGTCGGGGCGTGCCGCCGAGCAACAGGGCACCCGCCAGCGGCCCGCCACCCCCCCACAGGACCAGCGCACTTACGCCCCAAGCGACAACAAATCGAGTTTGAGGCAGCAGGGCGAAGGCGGCGGCGGCGGCGGCTCCCGCCCCGAGCAGCGAGTGGGAGAAAAGGGAGGAGAAAAGCCCGACATCACCTGGGCAGATCGCAAAGCGGCGACGGCCATCGCAATAACACGAGAGGGGGAGGAGGGCTGAGGCGTGTCGTCGGTCCACATCCCACTTACCTTTTGTCAGAGGTGCTGGAGTGCTCTCCGTCTCATGGTGATCAGAGAAGGCTGAGGACAAAAGACACAAGAATACTGTAAGACACATTGGATTTAAAAAAAAAACTGGCAGGTTTTGTTCAGATTATGAGCCTTTATGTCGCGACGACCACTTACGGCTTTTCGAATTAAGGAGTAAAGTAAGGCGAAGTAAGGAAATCAGAACCGGAACCAGTTCAAAAATCACTGCTAACCCAGTGCGAATGAACGTTGACTGTTTATGCAGTTACTGGGTAAAGCCGCGGTGAACATCAAAACTGAAATCACTATGCTTTAACATGATGACTTCCATTTTCTTGTTCGCTATATTCTGCATTTGGCTACATTAGGATGGCGTCAAATATGAAAATCAGCGAACTTTTCGAAATGGTTTTGGTCCTGGCTGATTTCCTTAAATCTTCTCGAGACGCCCAGAACCGTGTGCGTGGTCTCGTTCTTATCTCCAGCAGGTGCGCGGTTTTAAGTCCGGGTGACGAGGAGAGCGAGTTACTGTGCGTTGCCTATATTCAGGGAGTTTTGTAGGTCGAATTGCCTACCTATGTGTCGGGTTACTAAGACCGGGCAAGGAGGCGATTTGGGCCGACAGCGAGGGGTGCCAAACTGAGGTAATCAGCTGTACACAGAGTAGGTAATCCCTAGTAATCACCGGTAATCATTGCTTATCGCCATTAATCCTTGGTAATCGCCGGTAATCCTTGGTAATCACCGGTCATCCATGGTAATCGCCGGTAATCCATACTAATCAAAAAGTAATCGTTGGTAATCACCAGGTAATCTTTGGTAATCACAAGGTTATCACCAGTAATCACTAAGAAATCCAGCAAGGAAATTCCTGGAAATCTTTGGTAATCACTGGTAATCTTGGTAATCTTTGGTAATCACTGGTAATCAATGGAAATCAATGGCAGTCGCGATGGCAATCTTTGGTAATCTCTGGTAACCTTTTGACAGTAGTAATCTTCGGAAATCCTTTATAATCATTGGTAATCTTTGGTAATCTCAGGTAATCCTTGGTAATCATCACTTTTTGGTAATCAGGTGTACACCGATTTTTTCGAGTTGGGCACCCCTCGGCCGACAGGGAAGGGTAGGGGAGGGGGGAGGGCGATCGGCCCTTTGCCCGCGCCCCGCGCCCGATCGCCAGGGGCCTTCTCCTGCAGCACTATGCCACCCTGTAAAATGCTTGCAAACTATCTTATTTGCTGCAATATTGCAAAGAATGTGCGAGCTTTGAATTGGAAAGAACAAGTCTGTACTACTGCAAAGAAATTATTTGCAAGAAACTGTCAGGTGTTCGTATTGCAAGAGAATAGTTTGCAAGCCTAGCAAGAACTAGTTCGTGAATTACAATGCTTCAAAACGTAACAGAAAACGTAACAAGCTGACGTTCCGTTTCTTTTACGGCCAGCCTGGAAATCGAAGTGTGCGAGTGTCTCACAACTGCAGATGAGTGAAAAAATTCACACACATACTGTACTGGTGTGCGACAAAATTTTTACACATCTGTAGATGAGTGAATGACCATTCGCACACTTGGGGCGAGTAAACCTTTCCAAGCGTGCGAATCTCGATTCGCTCACCTACACATGTGTGAATGTTTTATCGCTC
>NW_026267204.1:177263-212900 GCF_000697945.3 Frankliniella occidentalis
CCCCCTCCCCCTTATCCCTTTCCCCGCGCTATGCCACCCCAGGCTGCCATAAAGTCTCTAAGGCTCGGGGTAGAGCCCGCAGAGTCGCGTAAGGCTCGTAATTCAAGTCGTAATTAAATGAAATTGGCACGTTTCAAACAGTAACTTAAAAGCAACGTAGCACCATTTTTGTCTTTAAACTGAGAAAAAAGTTTCTATGGAATATATGGAATTCAAATTGAAGTTGAATTAACATCAGTGCATGATCATTTCACAACTCAATCTAACAAGAAAAATCATTCAAAAACATGTCTGTCGCATTTTGACAGTGTTTTGTCTTCCCAATAGCAGAGCACACAAAGTTAGATAAAGGCATTACAAAAAGCAAGCACGTTAGTAACAGTTAGCAATTCATGCTTACCCCGTTGGCGTGATGTCTTCCCCAAAACAGACACATCCACAACATAACAACAAGGCATTTCCTGACGGCATTATGTTACAGATGAAACTTCACATATTTTACCGCTGCAGTTACATTAAAGCTGTTAATTCCCCAATTGTTAGTCATGATGCAAAATTTCACAATAAACTGGGATTAGTCTCACCAAGCAAGCAGGTTCCTTTCGATTCCAGGTCCTCCTACTAGACATGAAGCACTGCTGCAGGTCTGAGATCCCGAGCTGGCCTGAAAAGAAACCACATAAATACAGAACAAACATAATCTAACAGTGGATCAAAACTGAACTAATGATATTGCTAGATAGAATGAAACAGCACTGCTACGAATGTCCAAAAATACCGTGGCATGTGCAGCTTTGGATAATATGTGGACATGTGGATACAATACCTTATATTTACTGTTGACTAAATTAATTTAATACGTCAAGATTGTTTCCTAAGCACTCCCAGAATTTATTGGGAACTATGTAATCAAAACACAAAAAAAAAAATTGTAGCGTAAACTTTGTGTTACCAAACAGGCACACACTAATTATGAGAAACTATTTGGAATACACGATACTATAATACACATTATAGATGCATTCCAGTTAAATTAAAAAATTTAATACAACCCATAAACGATTCAAGCAAGAACAATTAGTTAGGTTATGTAAGATAACTATCAAACAAATTGAAAGGTTAGGTATGCAGCCTCCAGCACGGCTAAGGTCAAGAGCAAACCCGGAATATATCACAATTCTGAACGACCGATATGCATATTCTCAAGATGACAGCTCTAATAAATGCTGCAGCTAGCCCTCCTTGGTCTGAGGGCCTAAAGTCACACGGGGTAGAGCAAAAAATTTCCTTCCTATCCGGTAAACTAAGATGTCAACAGAGGCATGTATCTTCCGCGACTGGGAGATTTCTTGCAGCAAATTGTGGTTGGGAGTCAATGACCAAACTTACGGCAATTTCAAAGCAAGCATTTGCCATGGATACTTACTGCTGGGCAATTGTTCCAACTCAAATAGAAATTGGAGTGAATATTCGAGTAATTAAGCCCAATAGGAATCTCGGGCCGCCAGCCTGCAGCCTGCTACAAGGGCACTTCCTCTGACGTCATAGAACGGAAAAAACTGGTGTAAATTGCGCACCGAATTCGGACTCATTCAGAAATGTAGCCATAAATTTCGAGTACGTCCGCGACTAAGCCCTTAGCGAAACAAAAACGCGGTTCCCCCGCAAGAACTGAAGCATACAGTAAATGGGGCTGAAGCGACTCTGTTTACGTCTCATCGCGGTTTGATGTTTGATCGTTTGATGATGTCAGAGTGACATCACTGCGGATCTGGATGACCTTGGTCAACGTGCAGTTGATGGAACGGACACATTGCAAGTCAAAAAAACTGAAAAATCCATCAATACGGATAGGAAGGATTCCAAAATATTCGCCGCAAGTTGTGAGGGTCCCGAAAAGCGCTTTAGATACGTCCCGCCAAAAGATTTGCCCACCTGTTGCCCGGCGTACAGTCACGCTCTACAGTGTAGCGATATCTCGATGAATGGGCGCCACATTTGACTTCCATTCAATGGACTTGAATTCCACGTTTTCTTAGCTTTTTTAAGTTTACTTGTACGCACATGTGAGCACACAATATTACTGTGATAGGCAGCAAAAAGGCATTGAATGAAATAGTCAGAAATCACTATATAAAAAAAGATTTACTCCTTTCCTTCCTCTTATAAATACAATAGGATTGTTTCTTACACCGCAGGTCACAGGGTCAAACTTGCCATCTCAACAGAAAAAAAATGTCTACATGGAATTTTAATAGGCCATAGAATTTGTTTTGTGCAGAATCTTAAAGCCGGAATCAGAAGCTACTAAGATTTAACATTTTTTTTATAGTACAATGATTAGAGAAAAATGGCCTTAAAGTACGGTTTGACAAAAACAGACGAAAATATCAATGAACTTGATACATTAAAATGCATGATATCACATTGTTGTAACCACTACACTAGATTCCACACAACAATGCTCAGCACATCAGTTTATTGCTGCTTGCAGTCTCCCTGTTGGTTCTGGCCCTTTGCTAAAGCAGAGAGCTTCTTGGCAGCATCTTTGTTGGAGGCAGGGACATAATCTTCATCTTCCTCCTCTTCCTCTTCATCTTCCTCCTCCGAGTCATCTTCTTCAAAGTCTTCTTCACCCTCCAAAGCTTCACCTATAGAAATAAAATTAGTTAGAACTGTAATTTTAAATTATTTAGCAGAATGTGGTCAAAAGTCATACCTGTGAAGTACAAAACAGCACGGGGCACGATGCGTTCTCTGATGTAATGTCCAATCTCAAAATCAGATGTCAAGAGGGTTTGGGTGTCATCATCCAACTCAGCATCAGGGTCATCAGAGACTAAAATGAAAATAATTGAAGAAAATGAAGACAGATAAGCTAACATACTTAAAGATTTAAATGGACAATGACTTACTCATTGGTGGGTTGAAGAAATTAAAGAATGAATCATTCTGAACAGTTCTCGTTACTGTTCTAAGTGAACCATGAGACTTGTGCTTTTGAGTTTTCTTTATGGTTTTGACAGTGACATTTTTGCCTTTGTTCCAACCAATGACACAACCCTGAGAGACAGTATTTTAATATCAAAAAGTCATGTGATCAAAAAGTAATTTATGTAATGGGGTACTACCATACCTTGCATTTGTAGATCTCTGGGCCCTCAAAGCTGAAGGGGTCACTTTCATCAGGAGTACATTTCATTTCATACTCTTTAGTAAGAACTGAGTTGGAGAAGTATTCGTTAGGAGAAAAGTGGAATTCAAGAACAAAGCCCATAGGGTCCTTTTCAAGCAGAATTACCTGAAAAACAAAAGAGTATTAACATGTATTCAACATTCTATAGAATCACAGTTATAGTAGAGCTTACTTGAATATCAATAAGATGTTTCAAGATTGGTTCGTCATGTTCCTCAACCATTTCTGACAAAAGAGCAACATTTTTGAAAATGGTAAGCCAGAAGTCTGGAATGCCTGTGACATCCTTGTTTTTGTTGTTCCTAGCAAGTCAAAGAATGCATTTAGTCAAATTGTGGTTCTTTGGACAGTGCTATCATATATTGAAAGACTTACTCAGCTTCCTCCTTGGCCTTCTGATCTTTAGGAGGCATTAGGTCTTCAATCTTAACTTTGGCCTTAATTTCCGCACACAACTCATCATCTTTCTCGTCATCTGACATGCCTGCAATTTCTTCATCGGTAGGTTCGTGTAGCCCACAGATGACATTGGCACGCTGCAAAGAAAATTGACCATGAGCACAAGATACAACTTAGAAAATTTGAGGGTCTCGAATATTACACACCTTCATAAAAAGTGGCTGATAAAGCTTGTGGTACTTGCACTCAAGAGCATGGACCTCCTCATAGAACTTGGACTCGATGTTCGTTGCCTCCAGTTGGAATTTCTTAAGTGCCTTGATCCGGCGTTTAACTTGAGGGGGCATTGCCTAGAGCAGAAGGGTTTTTGATCAAATCTCAAAACATGTGACAAGCGATTAATAAACCAATGAAATTGATCACTTACATTTAACATTTCTTGTCTCAGCTGGCCTTGAATGGCAGCGAGCACATCAGCCTGACGGAGGACTTGCCGGGTGATATCATTGGAGTCGGCATTTTCGTCTTCAACATCTTCCATTGATTCCACATCGTCATTGGTGGCATCAGCGGCGCGGTCCTGTTCAGAAGACATGGTTGTGTGCGGACCTGTGGACAAGGTTTGACAGGTCAACTCAATGGAACACAAGTGACAAGCAACAGAGACCGGCGCGAGAGAGGAATTTGCAAAGAGACGCCGTCGCTTAGCGTAGCGACGGCAGCAGAATCAAACAAGAAACACTCTAGAGTATTTGGCGCCGAAACACGGTGGGACAAAGGAGCTGGGCCTGAGGCGCAATTTGGAGTGACAGCCCTGCCAGATTAGCTCGAGGGAGTAACGGGAGTCGCACAACCTTTCCAGACAGAAATCCACGCCAGGGCAACAGGCCTACAGCAAAACCAAACAAGGGCAGCCTCGGAAATGGTCTCTGCGGCTCCGAGCGAGGTAGGCCTTCCAAAGTGGTCAGACTAAGCCGAAGGCATGGGACAGCCGCTGCGCGCTGCGCACCGCGGCGCACATGTGGGGCCGGACGACGCACTTGAAGTCACCGTAAACTACTACGCCATTCCGAAACAACTGGGGGATTGTGTCAGCGGGTTTAATTTTTGCGGATTGCCACGAATTGGGTAAAACATCACGACCTTTTAATCGAGGTAGGGCAAATTATAACCGCAGTCTTACCGTAGGTTGTGGAGGGTGCACTGAGAAAAGATGGAGGAGTGGATACGTTCGCGGTGCGGCGTTTATGTATGGCATGGCTCCCCCTCCCCTTCCCCCCACGACAAGGCCCCTGACCCCTGACCATAGAGCAGTAGCAATAGCGAACCGTTATCTTTCTATCGAAGCACTGCCGGTGAAACCAGCCCGTAACGTTCCGAAGTATGCTGAGTGGGAGCCTCAGAAATCAAGACTGTTCAATATTTCTCTCACTAAAACCCAAGTAATGCAGTGCGTTCAAATCGGGAACTCAAATCACGGATGTATTTATGCACAGAAATGGTATTCAACCAGTATAAAAAAAGGAGCCTAACCTCCTTTCAGACCTGCTCGTACGGCGCGAAGCCGCGGCAGTTTAAACTGAGGGAGAGGCACATCTGCTTCTAGACGTTCTCATGGAGATATCTGGGGGAAAAGGTTAAAACTTTGCATATGATAGGCTGTTCTTAGTCTAAGACATCATTTTTCAATAGACTATTAATGATAAAGATTCGAGAGTAATTCAAAACTAATCAAAATTGCTGTTTTGTTGTGTCGTCTGCTCCCCACTCAGCAGCCACTCAGATTGGAAGTCGATGCCTCGATCCTTCGCCTATCGCTACTGCCCTATGCCCAAAGTATTGATTTTGATTATTGTCTGATATGCGTCTCTTCAATATTTCTGGTTTAAGTTGTATTTGACTATAGCCTGATATTTTAACACTTTTGCTCTTTACAAAATTTAGAACCCACACTTAAGTAATACCAAAACAGGAGGAAGTGACTTTTGACTTTATTATGGAACGGATCCCCAAACAAAACATCTGCAGAACGAAAAGGATTGCGTGCAGAGAAGGCTGGAAAATTTTTTAGCGTTCCGCACCGGCATCTTCTGTAAGCGTTGTTTGTATTGTAGCTGCGTCTTTCAAATTTGTGGCCACGAGTGGCTGTACAAATTTACTTTGCCTTGAGCAAACACCGGCGACCTCAAGACAACATGCCGGAGCTGGAAGTGGCAGGTAAGTGCCGGACCCGTTGCGACCCAGGTCGGAGCATCAAACTTCATGTCATTTCACTTTGTAACATTTGGGAATATTTTCCCTTGCAGAGCCTGTGGAGGCTGCTGCTCCTCCATGTGATGTAGGCTATGTGGGCTCCGATCCAACACAACCTGTCCAAAGAAAAGGAATTTTAACTTCTCTTACTGGCAAGTCTATGGAAATTCCTGAAAAAGATCTGGTACGTCAAACAATCTCTGAGCTTCAAGTACTACTCCTTTCTCTTTAACCTGGAAGTTTTTTTAATAGTTTGTTGTTTTGTTGCAGCTGGGACGCTGCAGATTTGTGACAGAATTTGAAAAACTCAATCGCATTGGAGAAGGAACCTATGGCATTGTTTGTGAGTGTTAGCCAGTGTTCAAAGTTCGTCGTTGTTGTCTTCAAAAATGTTAAAGTATTTTTTATCTTATTTGGTTGTAGATCGTGCCAGAGATACAGTTAATGACAGAGTCGTTGCTTTAAAAAAAGTGCGGATGGAAAACGAAAAGGATGGGCTACCTGTCAGTGGTGTCAGGGAAATTTCTGTTTTGTTGGCGTGCCAGCATGAAAATGTTGTACGATTGAAGGAAGTGGTTGTAGGAAAGAGTCTTGAAAGGTAAGTTCGCTTACTTTACACATTATTTGCCTGTAGTATTTCATTCACTTTATGAGAAAAAAAACTATAACTATCAATGTGATTCATTGTTCTAATTTCAGCATTTTTCTGGTAATGGAATACTGTGAACAAGACCTTGCTAGTCTCTTGGATCACATGCAAACTCCCTTCTCTGAATCACAAGTCAAATGTATAATGATGCAAGTATTCCGAGGCTTGCAATATCTACACAATAACTTCATTGTTCATCGTGACCTCAAAGTGTCTAACCTTCTAATGACTGATAAGGGTTGCGTTAAAATTGGTATGTCACTTGTTTACTTTTCGATTACAAATCCGTCCACCATATGCAAAGATTTTAATTTTCTGTCCAATTTTCAGCTGACTTTGGTTTGGCCAGGTGGTACAGTGTTCCCCATGGGGAGATGACTCAGAAAGTTGTTACACTCTGGTATCGAGCCCCAGAAATTCTACTTCAAGCATCCCACCAAACAACAGCAGTTGATATATGGGCAGCAGGATGCATCACTGGTGAACTCTTAGGTAAGGAAAGGTTGATTTTTCTGCATTATCACGTTTGAGACCAGTCTTACTTGTGAGACAGCTTATAATTTAGGTAGAATTAAACAGATGTGTAGCTTGTGTCTCTAGATCACTTGCTGCAAAACATGAACTGTTTTATTAAATTCTGTATGAATTGTATTAAGTTGTCTCTGTGCTCCAGGTCACAGGCCATTGCTTCCTGGACGCTCAGAAATTGGGCAGCTAGAACTGATTGTGGATCTTCTTGGTACACCTTCTGACACCATTTGGCCCGAGTTTTCATCCTTGCCTGCTGTCCAAAATTTCACTCTTCGGCAGCAGCCCTACAACAATTTGAAACAGAGATTCCCCTGGTTGTCATCCAGTGGGCTCCGTCTGTTGAACTTCTTACTCATGTATGACCCTAAAAAGAGAGCGACAGCAGAAGAGTGTTTGGAAAGCTCCTACTTCAAAGAAGCTCCTCTTCGTAAGTTTTGTTAAGAGCTATTTATTTTTAATGGGTCTGGGTTTTTGCTCAATGGCAAATTATAAATTTAAATTTTATTATCACAGCTTGTGAAGCCAAAATGATGCCAACATTCCCTCAGCACCGCAATCTGAAGCATAAGGCCCTACCACCTAACTCAAATGAAGAACCTGCTTCATCTCTGACTAATAATTTGCCTATCTCTGATCTTGTAAGTTCTGGAAGTGTTCTTTCTTGTCTCCACTATTTCTGACATTCCTAACTATGTACGTATGAAAATCTATAATTTTAAAATCTAATCTATTACTTGTTTTTGTTCAAAGCTGGGGTCTTTGGTCAAGAAAAGAAGAGTCGAATGATATTCACTTCCGGCAGCTTTCCCTGAGAGGAGCCCTGCAGCTGACAACAAAGGGAAGGCTTTGCCGACTGCCTTTAAAGTCAGTCAGAGGAATTTGGTACTTCGATTCATGCAGAGAGATATAGAAGAGGGTGAAATTGTCAGTGATAAAGAAGACTGTGAAATAAGCAGTAGTGATGAGGTAATAACAATATAACCCTTGACTGTGTTTTACCTATATCCTTTTGTGTGCTGCCTTTGGGGCTTCATTATCTCAAGTTAAAATTAAGTTACATTTCTATAGTAATGTAATAAGGAAAGATTTAAAAAATATATCCCAGACAGTTCTCAAAATTATGTTCACACTTACACATATTACATATTTAAAATACTTGTAAAGAAATTATTGTAATCTTTCTATTGGTAAATCACCTTGATTATGTACCAAATGGCTGTAATTTGCTGAGCTGCAATTCAGTTTAAATCAATGTCATGATTTTAATGTGAAGAACTAGTAATTCAAACATTGCATATAGCTACGTTATGTTAAATGTGTACTGCTGCGTACGTTTGTGTTTACATTTTCCTCGTGTCTTACAATTAGGAAGTTTTCATGTCGGTATGATATGGGTTCAGCTCTCAAGTAACTGCCAATTTCTTTGCTTGACTAGGACCTCTTATTATTAGTTCATAGTAGTTTTATAATCATGACAAATAAATTTGAACGTCTATGGCTTGTAATTTTTAATACATCCTATCCAATTTATAAAGAAGCTTGTTACACACTGATATTAAACTATATTTGAAACTTTTCAATTTAACAAAAAATCACAGATATGGGCGGTCCATGGGAGTTTTCTTGGCTTCTCTCTTTCCAGGACGAGGGAACCACCTGTGCTTGGTGGTAAATGTCATTTTCATGAGTTGTTCACGAGCAAGCTCTTCCTTTAAAGCTTCTAAGTGGGAGACGTCAGACTTATCGTTCCCATTCAACGCACTTATGACCGATTGGTTGACCACTTCTTCTTTGGGTAATGGTGAAGTCAGTTCGTAAGGGACTTCAGGTTCGGGGTGCCAGCAGACCAGAGTTCTACCATCATCAGCGACAACCACCTTGAACAAAATGTAATCATCAGTGAGGCTATTTCACTATGAGCAAGTCTCAGTCAGCAGCGAGTCGTTCACACACTTCCTCACCTGAGTGTTTGATGAATAACATTTTGCTAGCGGTATACGATAACCTCCCCTTGTGAGCGACACTAATATGCTCCTCGAAAACATAGTACCGGGATGAAATGATAGCACTTGCGTGTATAAACTTGACCTTGGTTCGAACTTAAGTCAAAATTATCGTCAATTTCTTATTACTCAAGCAATTCCTACCCGTAGCAGAATGAAATAAATAAATGTTCAAACAAACAAATGGTGTCTGACTACCACTGAATTTCTCATACCGTACTTAGTGTGGGTAAACTATCGAAACACTTTCGATTCGCGGATGCCGGGCTATTTGTTGTTTGATAGACTATTTTGACCGAATTTGTAAAACTTTAGTATATTTGTATTTCTCTCTAATCTTTTGCCTACCTGTATTTTCTGCCAATTCTCAGGTAAATGGGTTTTATGCTTTACTCACATTGATTCGCAGTTTTAACCCGCTCTTTGCACTCCCTAACCTCTGAGCACCTTTATGACTGTCAAACAAAACTATGAATCTGTTTTGCTTTGAGACATAAAATATGCTCCATATTCGCCTTCGCCAGTCATTATTTTTAAAAGTCTCACCTCATGTGTTTTTATTTTAATATCAACAATCGCCTAGACTTTTAATTTACATCATTTCTCTCTCACTAAGAGTAGCAATTGATATGTAATCGTTTTCCTTCCCAGGATAAAATGTCGACTGCTCCACCAAGCCGCAAGGAGGCTCTAACTTCTTTTATTCAACAGATCCATGGTCGCCCTGTTGTGGTGAAGTTGAACAGCGGTGTGGACTACCGAGGTATGTATCGATGATGCTCTCTACATTTCATTATGCTCGGAAATCTGAAAACTGAGATGGTCATGATAAAAACCATATTGGTCTTTTGTTTTAGGTGTTTTAGCTTGCCTTGATGGTTACATGAACATAGCTCTAGAACAAACAGAAGAATATGTCAATGGTCAACTTAAGAATAAGTATGGAGATGCCTTCATTCGAGGCAATAATGTTTTATACATTAGTACTCAGAAGCGGAAGCTGTAAATATGCTAAATCTTACTTCTAAGCTGTTTTTTTTTTTCTTTGATTTAAATGTTTAAGATTGTACCAGTAAAATTAAAATGTTTTTGTTCACATTAGTCATGTTACCAAACATACTAATACTTCACCAGATGTATTATCTTTTTTCATAAACAATAAAAGCTCCTCACTATAAAAGGATTTGTAACTTTCTTCTCACATTTCTTAAGAGGGACTTATCAAACTGTGAAAGTAACTGGCGCCTTCAAAAATTTCTCTTGATGAAAGTTGTGGCTTTCGTAATGAGGATGACCCCTTGGGGTCGACTGATGAGCTATCAAGAAAGTTGTTTGTTTTCATGAGATTCTAGCTTTCCCCAATCCTTTCTCTTCCAAGGTCATGGCACGGCCTGACGCATGCTCACACGAGCCGCGTGTGCAAAATGTTGCTAAGTGGAATGTGGCGGAAGGCATGCCGAGGTGCAAAACCAACGTGAGACGACTCTTCACTAAAGGACACCAAGGCCGGCGCCACCCGACATAAATTCAGCCAGTTCAGAAAGCGTCAACGGTCTCCGTGTAAATCTTATTTATAGAAAAAAGCAAAAAGAAACAAGACTAGAAAAGCCAGAGCGAGTGACGCAAGCGTCTGACCTGCTGATAAGCCACGACCACGACGGCCCGCCCCCGCGCTGCAAACAAATTATAAAGTGTTGAACCAGGGCTTTGGTAAAGACTCGTGAGCCAAGCCCGTCCATTCCGCTCCTCTCATCCGCACCAGACTGTCGAGAAAGAGATTCAGCATGAGCCAGCCGTCGCACTGCCCCACCATCAAGCTCAACGACGGCAGGAACTTCCCCGTCCTGGGCCTCGGCACCTGGAAGGTAAGTGAGACGGCAACACTACGAGTAAAAGTGCAGGGGGTAAAAGCTAAACGATTGACAAT
The DNA here is from genome assembly GCF_000697945.3 of Frankliniella occidentalis. Taxonomy (NCBI): domain Eukaryota; kingdom Metazoa; phylum Arthropoda; class Insecta; order Thysanoptera; family Thripidae; genus Frankliniella; species Frankliniella occidentalis. The sequence continues at coordinate 188,222 of NW_026267204.1, forward strand.
GTTGCAGTCAAAGCCTGGCGAAGTGGAACAAGCAGTCAAAGATGCGATTGATGCAGGATACAGGCACATTGACGGAGCTTTCTTTTACGACAATGAACCAGAAGTGGGGAAAGGAGTCAAGGCCAAGATTGCTGAAGGGGTAATAAGGAGGGAAGACATTTTCATTACAAGCAAGGTACATTACATAAGATATGCCCGCCCACAAGTACAGCTAAATTTCACTATGGTTCACAAATTATTAACGCTCCTCTGAGTGATTTACAGCTATGGAATACCTTCCATCGTCCAGACCTTGTGGTTGATGCATGCAGACAGTCTCTCAAGAACTTTGGCTTGGACTACTTGGACTTGTACCTGATCCATTGGCCAATGGCATATGAGGTCTGTAATATTTTTCTGTAGCAATTACGGCGATTATACTTGCTTGTAAATGGGTTGCATTACTAGATCAGTAATTTTTCAAATCCAAACACTCTTTAGGAGGGAGGTGAACTTTTTCCAACAAACCCAGACGGATCCGTCCGGTACAGTGATGTAGATTTCGTTGACACATGGAAAGAGATGGAAAAATGTGTTCAACTAGGATTAGTGAAAAGTATTGGAGTATCAAACTTTAACTCGAAACAACTGGATCGTTTGCTCAAGTCTTGTACAATAAGGCCTACAGTTAACCAGGTAAGACTTTAAAAAATATATGAACCTGCAGAAATGTTGATTTTTCTCTAGATAAAAGTGAAAAGAAAACTTGATCCCTTTCCATGAACAGGTTGAGTGCCATGCATACTTGAATCAAAGAAAGTTGATAGATTTCTGCAATGCTCGTAATATTATCATCACAGCATACAGTCCATTGGGTTCTCCAGACAGACCCTGGGCTAAACCAGGAGACCCAAACCTTCTTGAGGATCCAAAAGTCAAAAAAATTGCCCAAAAGTACTCAAAGAGTCCAGCTCAGGTTATTCTACGGTATCTAGTAAGGTTTCGTCCAACAAGGACCTAATTTTTATAGCAAATTATCAACTCACAAGAGGAGAAAAAAAGAAGAAGAAAAGGAACCCTCTAATCAACTTTTCTTTTCCTGTTGTATAGATTCAGAATGGGACTGTGCCCATCCCAAAATCAGTTAGCAAACAGCGCATTGTAGAAAACATACAAATCTTTGATTTTGAACTGACATCAGCTGATATGGATGTGATTGATACATTTGATTGCAATGGGCGATTGATTCCCCAGTTAGAGTAAGTAACATATAACAACAACAGTCAGTTTTAGAGATGGACGAAAAGTTACTGATTTAATACTTGTTTCACTTTTTTGTTTACAGCGGCAAAGACCATCCAGAATACCCTTTTAACATCGACTTTTAAAAAAAATATCCAATAACCTATTTCTAAAAGTCATCAAAATGAAATATTACCTCTGGCTTGGTACATATTGTTACTAAAAACAAAAAAACATAAAAAAACACTTAAATTTTGACAAAATACTTCATACTTCAAAAATCAATAAATAAAATTCGTAAGTTCATCTTGTGGTGTTTTATTTCTGTAAGATAACATTCTGCAATAAGTAAAAACTATTGCAGACACACCATATACAAAACACTCAAAACAGGAAGGCATTGCTATCATTAACGTACAAGGTTAACAAATTCAGACTTATCTGGAACTCACACAAGTGTAAGAACATAGAACAGCTGAAGACGGATTGCAGCCATTCAAAAACTGACAATCTTCTAGCTCAGAATGATAACATCCTCCTTCAACAATTTTAATATATCTTTTGTGAAAGTAGCTTTCTGCACTTTCCTTCTTTCCCTATTAAATTAAAGTCAACAGATGAGATTTAGATAAAACTACAGACATGTGACACATACTGACTAGGAATAACACAGGACCAGAGGATAAAGAGCACAGCCTGAAAAGAAAGGGATCATTCAAACTGTTCCAGCCCATTCTGAAATACAAAACTAAAGTGGAGATGGGGGTGGGAGGGTAGGAGACAGGAGGTAAGTAAAATATGAGGTGTCACTTACAATGCCATTACACATAATGTGAGGAAGTAGAACAGTTTGAGCAAGTCTTATCAACTTAACACTCATTTTAAAAAGACATATTTTCTTAAATAAGGCGTAAGTGTTCACTTTTCCAGCTGTAAAGAGAAATACTTCTTGACCAAAGACAATTTAATGGATTCCATAAGAAGCAAAGAAGGTCATTATGCCCAACATAGGCCCATTTTCTAGAGCAAATATGCATTACATAGTACCCTTTATGCAATCGGACTACTTCACATTATTTTAAAAGATGCAACCTTTTCAAAACAGTCCAATAATAAAATAAGTGAAAGCTTTAACTTAGTGTCAACAAGATTTTAAAAGAAGCTTCCAGACAACATACACTAAATTTGGAAAAAAAATAGTAGCAGATTGAACTAATCCATCATCAAGTTCTCATTTATAGCAAAATATTTTCAGCCTTATCCAAAAACTTTAAAATTGAAAATGAAAAGAAGTGTAGTCAACACACTCACACAAACCAAATGTACACACAAGCAGACATGCACCCACACTCCCATTTATAATCTTAAACACAGTAAGATTTTGGTCAACAGAAACTCAACAAAACTTGAATGTATAAAGGAAACTAGGTATTAAATATTTGCAAAACTGTCCACGTATTCTGCTAAAACAACAAAATACCCTAGAATGAATGACAACAGACAATACAAGAACAAAGTAAACACATAGGTACTTCCATAATAAAAATATTAGGCACTATACTATTTACAATTTATTTGATAATGCTATTTGCACTTTAAGCTCAAATTCACAGGTATCTTTTCAGAATCCTTAATGTTAAATTGAATTATAAATCAAGTGAGTTTAACTAACCTCTATGTTTGAGTTAAATATTCTATAAACATACTCACATGAAGTGTATACTAGGCCTATCACATTGAGAAATAGTATATAAAATCAAATAAACTAGTCAAAACCCTGCCAATCAGATGTTTCTCCTTCATCCTCTAACTCAAATCCAATACTGTGAATGCCATTTCGCAAAAGTGGAGTACCTTTCCCCTTCCCTGCAACAAATAAAGACAACAACAAAGTTTCAAAAAGGGACATAATTGAGATTTTACTGAAGTCAAGAATTCTTACCGAGAATACTTACCCAAAACTCTTGCATGGAATGTTAACTTGAGGTTGATATTGTGATTTTCATCTGTGGAGAATAAAAAAAGATCTTCTCTCATAAGTTTCTCTTTGTGGGCAAAGTATTCCACTTTCAATTGCCAGCGCCCATCATCACATTGATTCATGGCGAGAAGATGACAGTTAGGATTGAAATATTGGGAAAGACTTGCTTCACCTGGTGAAGGGCTTAGGAGTGGACCACAGGGGCACATTTCAGTCGTGAGATATACACTTATATGGTAACGGTGACCCATTTGTAAAAATCCCAAGTGAACGGCAAGGTTGTCATTCCCAACTTTCTGGATAATAACATTATTGTCTTTGGATGTAACAAGAGCTTCATCTCCGAATCTGACATGGTGATCTGCAAAATAAACAAAGAGTGGACATGAGAAAAACTTCTCCTCTACAAGCTCCCCAGAGTGACCAGTAACACTTTTATTGCCACGTGTATTCAAAATGATTCACATACAAAAGATGGCATTCTGCATAATGATTATTATTATTACTGAGGAATACATCAATAAGCAATCTTCACACAGAAAAGTAAGGAATATCGACACATAAAGAAAAACTGAATTAATATGGGTACGAAAGACCAGAAAAAGACGATAATCTTTAATTAATAACTTGAACTTGAAAACTTTGAAAATTATTCACACCAAGAAAAAACTACACAACGACGAGGGTCCCTAGTGCTAAGATAGGTATAAATTAAATTAACTAGAGATTGAATTGTTTGGTTGACTTGTGGTAATTAATCTTAGAGAAAAATTAAAAACAAAGTGACAGTTGGTGAACGAAGTTTAGGTTATAAACCTACCAGGTTTCATTCCCATTTGTTGAAACACCGCACTAAGCTCCGCCTCCGATGACAATTTAGCATTACTGTTTTTCTTTGTGGCCCACATAAAATAAAACCGAAATAACACTAGCGCTTGGAAATATTAAGAACATATAAGAACTACGCAAACCTGCTTGCGTTATGATGATAACTTTTACCTCCCCTACCTTTCTTGGGGTGGGGGGTGGGGGTGAGAACGCATTCACATTCAAATTTGAAATGCAGAAGAATGCGGGGAACAAGAAAACGGAAGTCACCTTGTCACAGCTTAGTGATTTCCGCTTTGTTCCCCGCATTCTTATTTCAAATCAGGATAATAGGAATAGGACTAGTAGTAGAGTAGCTTCGAACTTGAAAAAAGGCCCTTTCTCAAGCTTCGAAGCAGATCAGAATCAGCGTTTCCCAGCGATTTGAACGATATATAAATGCCTTGCCTATCATTGGGAAAATTAGGAAAATTACGGGAGTTCGGCACCTCCGATACTTGGGGTAGTCCACTCCGCAGTACACGCATGCACACAGGCAGGATGTTGCATATCTATCACACATTGCATTGGCTGAAATTGGCAATTTCGTAACGGCAAATGATGGACGCACTTTCTGAATGATCTAACTACAACTCGGGTGATAATAGTTAAACGAGTTTATTCCTTAACACTAAAAAATTAATCTGTGTTCAAAGAGCCAGCAGCACCAAACTCGTCTACCACGACTACCTCACCCACAGAATGGTCTCGAGAACATCACCCCCGCGAGAAACTAAAACCAGTGCGATGTCAAAATATTAGATATCAGAAATGTGTGGATATCAGGATCACCCAAGAAAGAACCTGTGTGTTCAACGTTGAACAACACTGGTGTGATTTCATTAAAAATATCCCACCCAACTGCCAAGTGAGCAATGAAATGTCAGACTGATGTCAAAACGATATCAGTTATCAGAAACGTGTCAATTTCAGGACCACATTTTAATCAATCTGATGCGAATACCAACAAATTTCTGATGTCTGACGTCGTTTCACTATCCGTCTGATATTGCATTGCACACTAGGTGAGGCTGTGACTTCTAACTTATTGGTTCTTAGTGGTTCAAAGTGATTATTATGTAGCATTCAACTAAAACAAACTGAATTAAAAGACAATTTTAAAAGAATTAGCTTTCTTGAGTTTTATTGTATGAACACAAATGACAAATTTGTATATTCATACTTTATCACATGACTAGCTATTACAAGAACTGACAAAATTTTCGGCCATACAGATATTGTGAAAAAGGAGGACAATATTACATTTACTCCTTGTCACATCTTTTCATCACAATAAGCTTATAACTTATTCAATAGTTCGTATCTTAAATCCTTACAATGAAAAAGATATTTTCTGATCACAGAAAATAAAGTTTTACCCAAAATTTATATCACATGATGTTACAAGATAACAAATCCTTGTATAAGAAAAATAAACTTCTCTTACTATGTTCACCATTTTATATTGTTAGTATTTTCTATACCAATGAACTTATAAAGCAACAATAGTTCAACATGATATTCTGTTCCAATCCAATTTACTAGAGGTAAGAAAGTGTGGACTGGCCAGCAGAAGTGAACAACTTGAAGAAGGTACAACAATGAAAAAGAGATGTCTAAAATCTACAAGAATAAAAAGTTAAATGCTGTTTCATTATCTACAAATTATTTACAAATTATTGAATTTTAGAAATGATCTTCTTCAAACACCTGGGTACAATATCACTGAGATGTGACTTTTAAGGAAATGTTTCTTTGAAATGAAGTACCTTTTGCATGTAACAGAAAGAAAATGAATGCATCACATACAGCAATGCATGGAATGCAAAAATAATAGCAAGGCAGTGTGGATATACAGGTAGAATTAATGCAATAGTTAGTACAATCTAGCAGAGTTCTTGAATGTCTTGTAGTGTAAAACATGTAAAACTGATTCAATTTTACAAAGTTAAAATCAATAATATCCTATTCAATTACATCAAGAGCTGTATATAAAAGGAAAATGTACACAAAACAACCCACAATGTTTCATTGCTCAAGAAGGCCTTCATAAACTTTTTAATTGTCTACCAGAACGGACACCTGTAAGAAGATACAGATTATGAGACATAGAACTTCAATCAAAATGTTCAGACACTTTCCTTGACAAAAACAAAGGCAATATATTTGAAAATGATAAATTTGTGATAACTACTTACCATCCAATGTAACACTGGCAAAGATTTTCATTTGAAGTGGCTTGTTTGATCAAAAGTTCTACTTGACGTTGTACTGTAACAGTTTCCTCTTCATGAGAAAAGTCACGACCTGTTAACTTTTCTCTCACTCGAGTGATAATAGCCAGTGCCTTTTTGTTTAATGCTTCTGGTTGGTTTGTCTCTGCAGCTGTAAAGTATATTAAAATTGATTATTAATTTTTCTTATCAAAAGAGAATTGAAAGAAATTTACTTAGTGATGAAGTGACGTTACCATTAATGTCTGTGTTTGTAAGAGCCTGCAAAGCTCTCTTTGGTAATGTTGTACTCAGAGAGGTAGGAGCTGCTCCAATACTTTCAGCTAAATCACCATGTTCTTGTGATGATGTTGAAGAGGGGACAGAATCAACATCAGGACCGCCCTTGATTTTCCTATTTGTCTGAGTTGTCTGGCCATCTATTAAACGCCAATTTAAAAGAGGGTCATACACAAATGCTTCAAGTACAGCCATTAAGCTATCTTTGTTTCTGTGAAGCACTGACATGACTGATTCACAAGTTCTACGATAAGTACCCTCAATGCCAGTTACCTCCATGGCATTTATCAGCATTCGGGTAAGGCGGAATGGAATTTTCTCTGGAAACTTTTCTCTTGTCATTGCAACTTCAAAACAATCACCAAAATCTATGTGAAGTATTTTACCACTTAAGCGGTCAAGCATGAGGTTCGATGGATGTCGGTCTCCAAGTCCCAGAATGTATCCAACCATTGACATGACAGCCAGAGACCTTGTGTAGTTAGTACGCCTATCAAACCATACTTCTGATGATGGTGACTTGAGCCATAAAAGGCGAGCTAAATCATCACCTTGTGTGTGTTCCAGGGCATGTTCAAACACTTCTACTTTCTGCATCAAAGTCAAATGTTCATAATCTTGAGCCATCCTCAGCATGATACGGTGTTCAATATTTAACAAAATCTTCTTTTTTTCGCGGAAATCGCGAATCAATGTATGCAGTGTGTCACAGTGTGGTACCCACCCAATAAGTCCAGAATTTGTTGACAGAGGGATAACAGCATACCTCTGAATAGTCAAATTTCTTCTGTAGGTTTCAGGATCATTGATAAGGATTGTATTAACTAAACCAAAAAGCTGCATTACTCTCTCATCTTGCCGTAAGTCTTCATGTCCTTTGAGAAGGAACATGTAATCATTACCATTACTACCTCTGATACATAATTTACGAGGACGTTGTTTGGAAGTTATGACATGCAAAGAGCTTTGTATGTGAGCAATACGAACTACAGGCTGCCCAGGAACATAGCTACCAGGAACAGCAAGTTCTAGGTCCCTGCTTACCAAAAGTTTTGGACTGACGTATTGCAGTTCCAGACTAGTTAGTTGGGGAAGCTGCCGGGATATGCGTCGGAAAACATGGTAGTACAGATCCCAAGCCTGATTCAAGTCACGAACATTTCCAGACACTTTGTAACGTTGACACCAGTCTTGTGCTTCCATGAGATCTCGAGAATATGCCTGATTAAATGACGTTTCCTTCAAAGTTTGTGGTCCTCGCTCCAGCATTGCATGAAGTGGATCCAATGCTTCAAACATTCCTTTCACATTTCGTTCTCCAAAGTACAGACGGCTTGCTTCCTCAAGGCCTTCATGCCAAAGCTCATGCCAAAGAATTGCAACTCTGATCAGTTCATCACTGACCATGACTGCTTGTTGTACCAGCGTCTGGCTGTGCTCACACATACTCTTGAGGATTTTATTGGCAGCAACACGGCGAGGAGTACTTGCAGACTTGCTTGCAACAGTTAGTGGATAAACTAAAGCTTGAGGATGATGTTTCCCTATGTCCATCAGAAGATGGTGGATGAGGCGTCCAACAAGAACCCTTGGTGTGTCAATACGAGCAATGAGCTGGGGAATAACTTGGAGCCAGGTATTTATTTGAACTGTGCGCAATCCCTCCACAATAGCATCATAAACTTCTGGCCACTGTCCATAGTCAAACCACAGTGTTAGCAACCGTAAAGTATCTTGAAGTGAACTGCCATGAGAGAGTGATATGGATCGGAAGAAGCCTACAACGGCTGGCACGGTAAATTTTGAAATGTAATTATTAGCAGTGGTAGAACCACTAGTGCTACCTGAAGGTGTTTCATTCTGCTTGTAAAAGAGCACAGTCTCAAAGTTGACATAGGCCCATGCGTGCCATGCCTTGTACCAATGTTGATCATGCTCACGGGCCAACTGATAGTACTTAAGGACATCAGGTATAGAGTGTTCACTCAAGCCCTGCAAAGTTTCCTGCCATTGCCCTAATTTCAAATAGCATCTAGCGAGGAGACGGCAGTGTTCATCACGTTTGTCACCTCCACCTTCGATTTCTGGCTGTAATGATGTGAGCACAAAATTATGCAATTTATTGTAAGCTTCCACTTGCTTTCCTGACATCCACATGTGCTTTGCAAAAGCAAATGTGACCTGAGGGCATACTGTAGGCAGCGGGTCATTTGGAGTATCATCAGGGTCTGTGCCCAAAAGCATTACCAATGTCTTTTTGGAAAGCATGAATCTGGATGATTTTCTACACAGTGATGCATACTTTAACCACGTATGCATATCTTCCTCTGGTGACACAACCAAAGAATGTACTTGAATGATCCTCTGCCAGTCTTCAACAACCCTTTGACAACCTTGCAGTCTCTCCCACCACATCTTACGAATAGTTTCTCGCCTATCACTATTGAGCTTATACTGAATAACTTCTTCCAACTCAGCAAGCATTTGAACAGATACCATGGCACCATAAGCACGCTGATAGCTTTCACCCGCCATAGCTGTAAGTTCCGTGTCGACAAGATCTCTCGCAGACTCAATGAGCTGCATGGCTGTGTCGTACTGCTCCCGGTGCACAGCAAGGACTGCTCTATAAAATGTGCCATCCTGGGTGTCTCGCGGAACGCAGTTGACGTAGCGGTCCATACTTTCCCAGTTACGGAGACCCCATGCTGCCGCACACGCCATGCGTGACATCCTTTGCCGAGCGTCTTCAGTTACTTTGGTCCAGTGACATTCTGCAAGGTCCTGCAGCTGGCCCCATTCGCCCAAGGCCTCCATGCACCTCATTTGGCCAAGGACTAAATCCAACTCGCTCGAGCTTTCAGCACTCCTTTCTTTATAGGAATGCAAGGCTTTCTCCCAGTTGTGAAGCTTTTCATACCATCTCTCTTGGACTTTAAATTCTTTTCCATGGTGACTCATAACATATTCAAGGAGACCTGCAGCAGCTTCTTTCTGTTGCAATTTGTTATTTATGGAGATGAGTGACTCAATAACCTGTGCATTAGGGCCAATATGAAATTCTTCTTCTTTGTAATGCAGAGCTTTGGCATAAGCTCGACAATGCATTGCCCTCTCTCCGAGCAAAGGAGGGTCAAGGGGCAGAGGTCCTTTGTCACAATGCTCCATGAATTCAGCCAAATTTAAAATTGTTTGAGTTATTTCAGGCAAGTCAGGAACCATGAGTGCTTGTTGCAAAGCCTGAATAAGTTCCTTTTGAAAACTTTCATCAAGTTCAGACCAGCAAGAGACAAAAGCTGCATTAAACAAGTCACGAGGCAGTTGAGAATATGTCTGAGCAAGAGCCAAGCAAGAGCGCAATGCTGGTGAAGGTGACTCTTTGAGAAGTCCTATACTCAATCGACGGAGCCACTCTAGCCAGTCATCTTTAGAAACTCGCCTTGTGGCTGTCCATGCTTGCTGAAGGTTAGGAGCTGATACATGTAAGCGCTTTATGGTAGTAGTGTCAGAAGAAGTTAGTGCAAGATCACGATTCTTATTTCTTGCTTGTTTATGTTTGGACTGAAGACTTTCTTCATCTGCCAAGGGCTGACCATTTAGTAGTTTGCTTGTCAAAGCTTCATATCGTGGACAACTTATTTTGTGTTTCAGTACCATTTTGCTAACTAGAGGAATAAATATGGTAAATTTTCTGTCAAGCTGGAGAATTAGAGCACAAAGAGTGTCCATAGCTGTTTGACGAAGTTCAGGATGAGTATCTAGAGTTCTAACAAGTGGATGGACAATCCGAGAGGCTAAATCAGTAAAGTCTAGAGATTCGGCCAAATGTTCAATAGATTCCATAGCAGCCCTACAGACCTAAAAAAAAGGGGGAGGGGGGTATTATTAGATACTTATAACACATACCTTATGGTTACAAATATTTAAATGGTGAATAGGGGTCATATTGATGGCCCTTGACAACAAAGTCTACTGAGAGGATGATGTGTAATGTTTATAATCAGATAACTCACCAGCAGAGGGCAATCAGTTGCATCAAACAAACGCACCATTGGAGGTAGTACTAGATGCAAGTACTCATCAAGGCTGTTGCCAAACTTTTGCAGTGCTCCGAGAAGCTAAAATATTGGGAGGTGATTATTTGATATTTCAAAACACTTTTCCATTGCATATTCTCGAAGACCAATGCTTCTTACCTTATTGGTTACAGTTCTATCTTTGCTGCTATCATGAGACAAAACCCTCATAATCTGTGGCATGAGCTGAGGTAAGTAAACTTTAAATTCAGCACCAAGAGCCACAGCTATGTGCTCTACTAAAAGAATTAACGTAGGTTGAAGGGGACTGTTAGTTGTCCAAAATTCCTATGCACAAAATAGAAAATATGAAAAATAAAGCTTGAGTGATTGGAACATTCTTAACATCTTTAAATCCAGAATATCAAAATATTTTGGAAAGAAATATAAAAGAAACTTACTCTTATTAGCACAAAAATGTCATCCAGGTAGTTTCGAATGTGCTGCTTCACAATCGCTATTAGAACTGCTAATTGTTGGAAAAGAAATTCTTTAAAGTTCATATCTGCAGATCGAATCACATTTAAGAAGCAGGGCATAACTTGAGCAATGTATGGTACGCATTTTATACCCAGAGACTTGAATATAAAAGTTACAGCCTGCGGTCAAAGAAAAGACATCTCAGTTTGGTGTAACTACCAGTAACATACACCCTCCATAGAAATTTGAACAGATAATAAGGAAATGTTAATCAGTCAAGTCAACTCTCGCTAAAGCGTTTTCACAAATTGCAGCAATTCAGGACATCATAAGTGGGAAAACAAATCGATACCTCAGAGCGAGAACCGCTCAGTATAATAGGCTTTCCTGCAGAGACTGAGCGGTTCTCGCTCTAAGGTATCGAAATGCTACCTTACATGCTGAGATTTTTTTGTAACATGTACTATGAATAATTTTTGTTTGAAAACGTAATGAAATGAGCAGAGAAACATTTTAAGTGGAAACGTTAGCGTGAGTTGTTTTATGACATTTTTGTGGTTTTTAGACATACCTGTACAACCATTGTGTGATGCTGTGACAAAGTAGGGTCACGGATAATCCTCATGAGTGAAGCAATTGCAACAGCAGGATAGTATTCCTCTAGAGTGGCAGAGCTCATGTTTACCAGCATTTCACTTGTTGTAAGTTCTGGAATAAAGATACATGTTAACATCAAAGAAGCAAAACAGCAAAAGCTAGGAGCACCACCTCAACACAAACCACTTACCATGACTAGCATCTAACTCTCCTTTGACATCTGTCATAGCTAGTAAAGCAGTTGAATCAATTTGAGAATCAATTTGGCCCAGATTCATTTTATGCTTGTATGGATCCAAGGCTCCCAATAAACCCAGAACACGAATTGTCTCTCTCCTACAACAAGTGAGATTTGGTTTTTAATTCATAAACACTAACAGAAAAATCTGATAGCCAAGCTGAGATTGAATAACAACTCTTTACCTATTGTTAGTCTGTTGTTCAGTCTTCAAGAAATTTGTAAGAACTTCTAGAAGCTGGGGGTACTCATTGTAGGGACGTACCACAAACCCAGTAGAGCTTACAACACGGCCAAGTACCCAAAGAGCAATTCCTCTTTTCTCTGGGGAAGAACTATCACCTAACATCTCTAAAAGAATTGCAAGCAATTCTTCTATCCATGGCATCATGTCGCTCCCACTCACCTAGGTAATAAAGCACAAATGAGAAAACTATTCTCTCAAGGCATGTCATAATGAATGCTAATCTTAGCTTCAGCAACTCCAAGGACAAAATTAATAACAAAAACACACATACCTCTGCCAGATCTCCTATACATCTCAGAATGCTTACAACTACCCCTGGGTTCAGATCAAGCTCTCTCAATTTTGGTACAAGGACTTTAAGAACTGGCTCCATATACGGCTCTAGAAGACGGGGTGCATGAACAACTAAATGATCCAGCATTCGTGCACTCTGTTCCTTATTTCGACCCATTCCTGAGTATTCCAGCTCAGTAAGGAACTGAAAACAAGCCATTTCAATACAAGAGGTACAAAACAAAAAAAAGTAGATAGAAAAAAGAATTAATGTACCTGCATTAAAGTCTTGCGAAGTGCAGGCATTGCATAGGCAGGGTTGAGACTACACAAACGACCAATTGTACAGATAGCCAACTCCCTTATTTCAAAAACTTCATCATTCATGGAGACAAATAGTGCACTGAGATTTTCAGCTTGAGCAAGGTGGATGTCAAAGCTAGAGTCAAGAGAGGCTAAAACCCAATAGCGCACATCAGCATCTAAACACGAAAATAGTTTGTTAGTTACAATTTGATGACATGACGAAAAGAAATAAAAAGTTTCACCCAGAAAAGACTTGACTCCTAACCTGTGTCGGTTATTCCAACAATTAGAAGATTTCTGATAACTTCAGCTACAGTGTCTCGCAAACTGTCAGAGGGTCTTTTACCACATGTCTCAAGAGCTAGCTTCAAAAGTCTGCTACATGTGCGAACAGTTTCTAATCGAATCTCTTGTTGCTCACTTGTAAGGAAATGATCCGCACAGCGACGAACAAACTGAAGCAAGGAATAGCCTAAAAAGGCAAGAAAAAAAGGCCATTATGACAGTTTTGACTGGTTGGTAAGCCAAAGGAATAACAATGATAAGGTTACTATGTTCTTTCCCTACCATCAAAGTTAAAGCTGCCAAGGGTGCGTAGTGCAAGTACAATGCTCTGTGTATCATATCCTTCAGGTGAATTGAGGTTGTAAGGTGGTGGTACATTGCTGCTTACACCACCACTACCAGATAGAGAAATGTGGCGTGGCATTCCTGGATGACGAAGCTGTTTATGCATGAGAACTTGGGACAGCATACGGAGCAAACCTAGAATAGGAGCCAGTAATCAAAAATCATCTCTATAATATAATTGATTCTGATTGAAAATTGTTATTATAATACCTTCAGATATTTCCTTCTTTAACTGTGGAACACTGACAGCCAAATTACGTAAGCAAATGTCAAGAGTAGCACTTAACCCTGTTGACCACAAAGGCTCTAGAATATCTCTGATATCTTTGTGTAAGTCTGCACCTATGGCCTCACCAAACAAAGATAGGCAAACAAGAACTGATGGTTCTAATGGTGCAAATCTCTTCTTGCTGGGAGTATCCTACCAAAAAAATAAAAGTTTTATTCAACACAAGTTGTAGCAGATAAAACAAATAGCTGAGGACACAGGAACTAAAACTGCAAAAACATTCAAAGAGGATTTTACTTTTGTGGGCAAGGAAGCTCGTATAACCTCCATTATCCTTGGTATATATTCTTTGATATCATCTTCAACTGCCACAGCCAACAGCCCTAAAGAAGTGAAGGCAGTAGATCGATCCTTCTCACGATTTCTCAAAGTATTCAGAAGATAAATAATTGAGGAGTGTAAATGACTAGAACACACAATAAAAGGAGTGCCACAGTTTAGGGTAATCAACTCTTTTCCCTTATTTTATGATCTCTCTGTAACTTAGCACTTACTCTCTGGTGAATTTTTCTCTGTTAAATGCAGCAAGACGTGGCAATATGGTCAGAAGCGAATGTTGGAGATAAGAGTTTCGTGCAAAGTGTTGCGCTTGGACAAAAAAATGACATATATCATCAAATCTTTCCATGATCAATTGGCGGCACGCTGCACTTTCATAAATAACAGAAGCTGCCGGAACACTTTCTCGATGGGGACCAAGACGGGACTTAGAGCCAACTGGTGTTTTTCGATGTAAAGTAACCAGATCAACACATTCCTGAAACAACAGAGTTGCAAGCAGATTTAAAAAATATATATTCTAATTTTGCTATCATTTACAATGTGGTAGGCTTACTTCTGTTTTGGCTTCAGGCTGACTTTGCAACTTTTCCATGAGACTGATATATTTTCTTTCCCAGGTGGCATTAGAACATCTAAACAATTCATTCAGGACAAGAAGGGATCCATGAATCCGATCCTCCCTGTTGGTGCCTCTCTCTCGAATTGAAGTGTCTTCAAAACCTTTTAAAACCTCATCAAAACATTGTTTGTACCTGGAAGGACAAAAACAGAAAAGTATTCCTCATTTAGGCTTTAACACTTAAAATAACAACAAAATGATAACGGCTGTTCCAAAATTAAAATACCATGTTGGCTTTTGTGCCTGTTTAGCCATTTCTCTTTGACTAGTAGCAATTAATGCAGCTCGTAAAGCTTCAACAGCTCCCTCACGTATGGCTGGCTTAGGATCACGAACAGCATTGAAAATTAAGTCAAAAAAAGTTTGCACTTGTTGGAAAAAGTAAGTTGGAACAGAAAGAGCTAGCTTTCGAAGAACCAAAACCTGTAATAGAAGCCAAACAGTCGTATTTTAGGCCATTTAGGCTATAAGAAGGCCACTGTAGGAATTAGGGAAATGATGTCAGTCGCGCTCACCGCTGCAAACCTCTTTCCTTCATTCCTGTCTCCACCGAGCCACTCAAATGCTCTTTTCACTTCAAATTCAAAATACTCAGCAGCATATGTGCCAGAAACCAAGGCAAGCATTCCTACAGTATGAGCTGCCAGTTCCATCACCCCTGTATCATTGGAAGGTAGTAAGTTGCGCAGGTAATTGGCAAAGCGACCAATTCGGGTATGAATGTTGCCAACATCAGCTTCAATCAAACAAACTGTTACGAGTGTAAAAATAATTTTTTAGTTAGGTACATAACATTTTATAGTAAAAAACAAAAGCACTAGCATTACAATCATACCAATTGCCAAAATTCCCCCTTTTTTCTCATTTACATCTGATCCTGAGACCATCTCAAAGATATGATCATTAAACTCGTCCATAAAGGACGCTTGTTCTTCAGCGGAGACTTCTCTTAGTTCTGTTCTTAACTGTAAAAAGTAATAATAATGAAGTAAGAAACCACACTTAAAAGCAAAATTCTCACAAGACTGCAGCATTAGAAGTCTTACATATTGAAGTAAGTCCCGAGCGGCTTTTTTCCTAGTTTCGTCACTTCGGGACTTCAACCCTTTTGCATACTGTTGCATGAGAGTGTTCGACATGATGGCGGCAAGGGTAGCTAAGGGTACAAGTACAGAATAAAATATTTAAAAAAATAACATACACAAGAGGAATAACACATATCACATTTACAAGAGAAAAACACAAACCCACCTGAGTCACAGAGATTAAAATGAAAAGAAATGTTGGAGATTTAGTTGAGAAGTAGAAAGTACCATCTTCAGTATGCAACTTTCAAGTGCATGTTCATTGCAACAAAGCCATTATACAGCATTGTTCTGGGACATAACCTCTTTGATTAAAGACTTTGACATGTTTACGTATGTAGAGGTAATGTGGATGGGAAAAAGGAAGATGGTTTCGGTGGCCATAAACCCACAAGTCTTTAGTCGCACCGAACAGCACTAAATCTGACGTAAATCAGAAAAAGCTCACTAAGCGGTTTGGAGTGAAGACTCGACGAGATCACTGATATTTAAGATTGTCATGCTACAGAAACCAACAAGCACTGACAGCTGGTTGAACTGAAAATACCAACTAACTTCTCAGAAAATGCAACCAAATCCTAGAGACAAACGGATCGATTCCGAATGAAATATGAAATATTGCTACAAATTTGGTCAAAACACGAGCAAACCTGAGCAAACGAACGTAAACATGAGTAAGGGGAAGGGAGGGGGGAGGGTTCGGTCGGTAGTAAGTGGTGTACATTGCTATTCACATTCAGTGCAAATAACCAATAGAGTCTTATACGCCAGCACATGGAGGACGTGCAAGTAGTGCAAGTGTCTCCAAACGACTGAGTTATTTATTTACTAATTTCAACCAGTTTGTCACGCTTGACGTGTTAGAAAAAAATATGACATTGCAGTTTTTATGATTAAGTTGTAACCAAATGGTCTGTTTCGAGCATTCTATTTGTTTCATACAAGCAGATAAACGATGAAACTGCCCCTAAAGCACATAACCTGAAAATGTTGAGGTACGATTAGCAACTTTCAGTGTTGTGATCGAGATGGAGCGAGTAACTGCTCCCCAGACTAAGAGAAAGATTAAAAGGGAGTCATTATCAGTAGCTAATAATGAAGCTGCTGCAAAGAAAACGGTCACGCCTAGAGAAACAGATGATATAAATGGTCCTCTGAGTAATAATAAAGACAGTGCTTGTGTTTGCCCTGAAAGCATCACTCAGATCGCTGAGTCCATTGGTATTACTAATGTTGGAGAAGAGGTTGCGTGTAGTCTGGCTGAAGATGTGTCTTATAAGATACAGGAAATCATTCATGTGAGTATTATGCCCAAAACTAGTGTTGAATGGTTAATTGATTGATGAGGTCATCAACCTGATTAAAATCTGTTTACGCACCTTGTTTTGTACGTATATTTACTATCAATGTTGCTGTCAATGGATTTCAGGAAAGTACTGTCATACTCCTATTTGTTACAGGCATCGTGTACGCTCATGCGCCAATCTAAGCGCCGAAAATTGCTCACATCTGATGTTAACTCTACTCTGAGTACAAGTAATGTCAGTCATATTTTTGGTCACCTGCAAAAGGAGGACTCGAGTTTTTTTCGTCTTCCTGAAGCTGACATTTACGTTGCTGAGGACCATGAAGTAGATTTATTAGCCACAGCAAAAAGTACTTGTGTTCCTAAAGTAAAAAAACCCTCATATGTTGCAAGTAAGTTATGATTTGACTTTAATAACTTTAAATTAAATCTCTAATGAGATTGCCACCACACTACTATGACATTTTTTTCTCCTCTTTCAACAGCCTCATATCCTATTTTACAAAGTGTTAACCCATTACCTGTTAATGGACATACTATTAAGACTGAAGGGAAATCTATATCTTTTTATTCTGGAAAGTCTTCTATGGTGAATGGTGATGTGAAGGCAGAGACCACTATTCCACACTCTCACAATCAGTCTGCACTTCAGAATTCACTTAAGAAGGAAAGAAAAATATCACCTGATAGTTTTAAGAAAAGGACTTCATCTGTGGAAAATGGACCACATTTAAAGTCAGCATTGGACACCTGTTCAAAGTTGAATGGACAAGTTAGGTTTTCATCTCATCATGGAATCCGAGAGAAGTTAAACCGAAATTCTGAAGATGAACTAATAATTTCAAAAGCTCAACTTTCATTTTTCAATGTCATAGCTAAATCAGTTATTGGTGGACACCATTACCTATTTCAGGTAAAGTTAATATGACTAGGACCATTATGTTATGTATATTGTTTTCAGTTTAAAAATATAATTTGCTAATTTTTTAGATTATGGAGTGAAGCATCTCTATAATGTAGTTTTCTCATGATTTTCAGGAAGTGCTTTCCACATTGCGCCAGAGTAGAAAAGCAAATACTGTATCAGCTCCTCTTCTGAATTTTGTCGCACTATCTGTGTGCCACATTCCACGGCACTTTGGATTTCTATCCAGACTGTTAGATGTAGTTGATGTCTTGCTTAGAAACAGAAATATTTGCCCCACTCACTCTATAGCTGTAAGTATTTTTAGCACATTTTCTCCTCGAAATCAAAAATATAGGCGCCAGTATTTAAACCTTATCAAATTTCTCCAAAACATTTCAGGTTAATCGTCTAGTAAATGCTCTTTTAGCAATTTCTGCTGATCAAACAGTTCTTAAAGGCAAGAATGATTTTTTATTAAGAAAGAAATCTGCACAACTATTGACAAGAGTATGTAATCTATTAATAAGCTCTCTGTTGTTTTGGTGTTTTTTTCCCATTGATGCTCTTATTTTATTTTTAACCCGTTACAGGTTTTACTTGTTTGGGGTATAGAAGAACAGCATGTTTCTGAGCTTTTGTCAAGAGTAGCTCGTGTACTTGGTGATGGTAAAGAAAAAATACAAAGCCACTATGGAGCACTTGTAATTTTTCAGAGCTTAGGAAAAGCAGCAATTGGATGGCTGTCACCCATACTTAAGTGCTTTTTACCACTCATGGACAAGAGATATCCTCTTACTTCCAAATCCTCCAACAACCAGTTAGAAGAAATTCGTGGTATACTTCTGGTAAGGCCAAACTGCAGGTGACTTAATAATCTAATCTAATAATTATTTTAAAATTAATAGGAACATTTCTCTTTTTGTTTTATCTTCCAGGATGTTGTTGAAATATTATACTGTGATGAAAATCCATACCGGTTCAAGACAAAAGCTTCAACTGTTCAAGAAACACAAGCTATGATACACCTTGATACATTACTTTACCAGTACTGTGGGGATGCTGTCTGTGCCAGACGCCGAATATCTCCTCTTATACTTCAGCAACTAGAAGCCAGGATTAAACGTTCTGAAGGACTTCAGCAAGCATACTTTGAGGCAAATCTGATGCCTCATATTTCCAATCGTCTAGATTTTCGGCATTTAAGTGACTGTTCTCGGAAACAAACAAAAATGTGTTCTATATCCGAAGTTTTTGAAGAAACATTTGTTGTGCCTATTGCTAGAAGAAAAGACATTCTGTTTAAATTTGCTGGTGCAAATCCAGTACCTAAAGATGGTCTGAGAAAAAAAATTCTTGGAAAGACTCTTGTTCAGTTTAATTCCATTAATAGCAACCAAAACTCTACAGTATCACCCCAGAAACTGGTTTTAGTTGGCCGTATACATCGTAGCAAATGTAAACCAGTCAAGAAGCAACTGAATGTTAACAGCCTTTACACTGTTCTTTAGGATTCACTGTTGAGTACAAAACATTTTCTGAAGGTGTTTTGTGGTGTGTAATATAAGTCTTTCACTTTGATTTTTTTTTCTTGAATAAGAATTTAGTAGTTCAGTATCATGAACATGAAGTTAATTTTTTACTCCCCGTAACAGATTTTATCTGGTTCATTATTGTAACTTTTTCTTTTATTTTTTTTCTGATTTGGGATAAGTTTGCTGTCTAGGATGACTTCTATTTGGCCATCTACTCATTCAACCCATTTTGAAATATGTGTTCTCTTATTTTTATACAGTAACAATAATACACTAGTCAAATTTCCTTAACATGCATTATCCACTTATTGGTTGAAGTGCAATGTTATGGAGACATTTTGGAATTACAACTTCAATTCAAAATGATGCTCAGAGTTATGAGAATATTTTATTAAGGAAGATAAACTGTTTATGTCACTGTTATCAACACTTGTTAAAAAGCATTTTGTAAGATTGACATTCACCAAATGTACAAGATATTTTTTAAACTGGTGTGGGTAATGGAGCCTTGTGAAACTGCATGTGCAATTTGAGTAGTGTAACCTTATTGCAGTATGTACTTATTTTCATAGAAAATATGTAAAACCTTTATATTTTAAGATGTTCCTATAATACGTTTTAACCAAATGGCCATATAGTTCTGCAGAATTTTTCAATTACATTATTTTGAACACTTAATCCTTAAATTATTTTGTCAAACTGCTTTACATTTTTTAAAATGATTCTTAATTGCATGTTACATTTTTAGGACAGAAGTCTTTGTATCTTAGACAAGAAAGTTCTCCTTCCTGGTCCAAAGGAAATATATCCTTGGCCCTTATACAAATTTACATGTTGCCAAACTGAGCACTCAAGAGACTTAGCCTCCATTTTGTCAACAAAAATTATGCCCTGCAGGTGATCAATTTCATGCTGGATAGCTCTTGCTTCAAACCCACTTGCTTTCCAAGTTTCTTTGACTCCTTTTTCATTGAGTGCTGAAACACAGAAAATTACAGACTTACACAGGTGCCCAAGTCAGCATAGAGAAATTTCAAATTTTGTCTCACCTTCTACTTGAATATGTGCAAATCGAGATACTTCAGCACTATAGCCACACACACTTGCGCAACCCTCTGATTCAGTAACTTTAATGTTGTGATCCAAAACTTTAAATTTTGGATTAATCAGCACCTAGATTTGAAAAACCTTCTGTGAATTAAAACATTTAATTAAGGAAGTAAAATAAATGAAATTAAACAGCATCTTACCCTGTGAGGAATTGGTGCTATATATTTGGAGTCCCGTTCTTTGCATTGTGCTTCAGTAAAGCCGATTACTGCTACTTGTAACGGTAATCCTATTTGTGGCGCTGACAGTCCAAGAATTTCATGGGTTCTATGCAGCTCCCACATGTGAGCGATCATCTAAAGAGGGGTTCCACATATTAATAGACCATCAATGGTAACTAGAAAAGGTTACACCGTAGGGCAAAATCCAATAACTGCCATCCATTTTTTATTTACAAATTTTCTTACATCTTGGAAACCTGGAGTGTTAATGAGACTTTCATCAACCACATCGCATGGTTGTCTCAGAATGGGATCACCAATCTGGCAGATAAAATTATAAGGCGGCTTCGGAAAACTTGGGTTGAAAAAGTCTTGATATCGTTGGGTCAACGTCTTTTTCGCGGCATATCTCCTGGAAATTTGTGACATAGTGTTAACAGTGCAACACTTTGTCACAAAAGTGGAAGATAACACTTTCCCGAGCATCTTTGGTGCGGATGGTCCTTCTCATCAAATAAGAAACGGACGCCAAAATGTGAGGAAGGTCTGCTCTAACGTGTCATTTTTCAGTTATTTTAGAATGTAAGTTAAATCTACCCTCAAAGGACAGAGAACATAACCCGACGTCAAAACAAGAGCAGAAGCATGAGACCTAGCGCACACGGGAGACATCTCAGCGGGTGACGTCAAAAGAGCTCCAAGCTCCCACCATTCAACTGTTTCCACCGCGAAAGTTCGAAAGTTCACGCTTGTTGTTGTTTGTAGGGACCTTGAGTACTTGAGGACTCTAGTTGTTTGAACTTGTTTGGTGGACGTGGTGAGTGTAGGTCAGTGCATCAGCTTGGAGAGGAGAGTAACTTAACTAGTGAGTATTCAATGGCTTCGGCCAAGGCACTAAGATTTGACCGAAAATGTGTTTCTCTCGAAAGCAAGGGCCACTTTTCTACAGCATTGAGTTTTGTGGTAGGTGCCTCGTGTTGATGTGAGGCCACGTTGGGGTACGTCAAATCGCAATTTTTTTTGTGTATATTTCTTTTTACACTGTGTAATAAGAATGATGTGCTGGGATTATATATAAGTGAAATCATTGTCAGTAATAATACAGGAGCAAATAAAGTACTCACATTACGATAATTGCATCTCCACCAAGTGCAGCAGAAATGCGAGGGCGTGTATTGAGAGAAACATTACAAATGACATTCAATTGGTCAGCGGATTACAACAGTAGTAGGTATCAGAACAGAGAGAAGGTTTGTCCACCCGCCATCAGCCCGAGCACCACGATCAGCGGGAGCAGGGCCGGCGAGGGGGCGGTGCGGCCCGGGGCCGCATCAGGGGCGGCGGGTGCGGCGGGGACGGGGGCGGGCCCCAGGTCCACGCCATGCAGGGCTGCCAGCAGCAGGCTGACCTGAACGCGCGCCGCGCTCTGCTCGAAGAGCCCCGCCAGGCGCCCGGCCTCCTCGTAGCAGCGGAGCACGGCGTCGGACGAGTCGTCGGGGTGCAGCAGCAGCAGCAGCTGGTCCGGCCCCATCAAGTACCCGAGCACCGTGCACGGCTCCAGCACCTGCACAAGCACACGTTACCGGGTTGTGTGCGGCGCAAAAAAAAAAAAAAAGAGGAAGGATGTCCCAGTGTCCGAAGCCTTTCGGGAACGCCATACATTGGGGCCCACAGTGAGGGTCACGTCGCCCTGTGGGACCCACGGTGACCCACGGTGTGGGTCTCAACCCAACGCGCTCAACGTGTTGCAGATCTCACAGAGAAAGCGGGTCCAGAACGCATCAAATAACAAACCCGATCCAGCCCCTCACTAAACGCTTGATGGGCAGGCAACACAACTGGAAAAACAAAGGTGCTAACTCCTACCTTTAAAAGGTACTAACGGATTAGTGCCTTTACAAAGGCTCTAAAACTGCCAAAAGCTCTAAAATTTCCAAAGGCACTCATTTTCAGCACCCTGCCCTGTTTAGTGCCTTTGTGAGGCACTCAACTAAAAATGTGTTAAGTGCCCCATAGAAAAGGCATGACTTAGCACCTTTGTTTTACCAGTGACTCCGTACTTTGTGCCTGTCAGCAGGCACGGTCTAGGATCTGAAAAATCTCAAATCACAGAGAAAAGCAAGGGTGACGTAGACGTAGAACACCAAATTAATTTCGTGCTAAGGAATAGACTCGTTCTTTGAATTAAGTTATCGCTATTAGATCATTGAAAAGATAAAAATGCGTCTATCATCTGCACTGCAAAAAATAATAACAGAAAAATGACGGTTAGACCGATACCCGCTAAATTTAATTCGTTGTTTTCCGATTTTTGAACGTCGCTGGGTACGGACTGACCATACCTCCTTTTGAGTGCTACGCTGTCGGAAAACGGTTCTTCCGTTCCGCTTTTTGGAGGTACGGTGAGGCCGTTTAACATGTTAAAACTGCAGCTCCATGGTAAAAACTCAGTGTGTAGTGTACGGTCTCTCCGCACTCTTTGCTCCGTATCATGTTTCAGTTTGGCACATACGGTCCACCGTACCTGGCACCTATCCGTCTCTAATTTTTTACAGTGTGCTCTGTTATGAAATTGCCAAGTAAAGCCAATGCATGAATTGTCTCATAGCGCGCCTGCTAGGTAGGCAGCACCTCGCCTGCTGTGCATGCGTGTACTGCGGGTTGGCCTACCCCGAGTAT
Organism: Frankliniella occidentalis; assembly: GCF_000697945.3. NCBI lineage: Eukaryota > Metazoa > Arthropoda > Insecta > Thysanoptera > Thripidae > Frankliniella > Frankliniella occidentalis. The sequence continues at coordinate 211,561 of NW_026267204.1, forward strand.
CACAGGCGCTCAGCCCCACCGTTAAGAACTTTCCCAGAAAGTTCTACCCTTACACGGTGCAGCGAGCTATCAACGCCGAGGTGCAGAGACTGGGTTTCCTTTCCGTACTGGCAGTGCGCCGGCCAGGGGATGCGCGCGCAGGTCGATGGCAGGATGCGGTTTGGAGCAGGGAGGGGGGGGGGGGGGGATAAGGACTCCGTGCACTTGACACGAGGGCCACTAACTTGACCCTTTCGCGTACCAAATGCCAGTGCTGGCGAAATAAACTAAATTGTTTATTGTACTGATAACTCTCGTTTGGTGGGTAAAACTCAAACGGAAAGAATTGTGATTTTTAAAAAATATGTATTTAATTTGTCGTACCTGCTGCTGCAGCTGCCCCAGCAAGGCCTGCAGGCTGAAGACGGCGTGGAGGCGCGGCCAAGGCGCTCGCAGCCTCTGCAACCCGAGCACCGCCCTGTCCACGGCCTTGACGTTGAGCGAGGCACGCAGCACGGAGGCGCAGGTCTCGCAGCACGCCACGCGCACGCCGCGCACGCAGCCGGCCGGGAGCGGCGGGCAGCGGGCGCTCGGCGGGCAGGAGGAGGACGCCGCCGACCTGGGCACGCAGGCGCCGGGGTAGTCGACGGGCGCGCGCGCCGCCAGCGCTGCCCCGGCCGACGGGTACGTGGAGCCGTCCGCGCCGCACACCGAACCCCTGGCGACAGTGCAAAGGACAATAAAAGGACAAGAAAAAGGACAAGAAAAAATACAATTCAAATGACATTGTCATTATGACATTCGATGACATTTGAAAGGGCGAGAAGAAAAAATGCAATTCAAACAGACAAACAATCTCATTTTTACTGCCGACAACAATTTGTTGTGTATTACTCTACTCACCCGTCTCCGGCGCACGGGCCCGCGTGGCGCGGGGCAGCGCCGGCCGCGGCCAGCGCACACAGGTCGTGGTGGGTCCTCCCCTCCGTGTCGCACACCCTGGGCGTGGTGGCCGCCTCCCCGCCGCCGGCCCCACACCTCCGCAGGTCCACTGCAGGCAAAACGACCGTCAGTGGGGCTCGTGGGCTGCTGCATGAGGGCTGTCAAACGAACGCGTGTAAGAAGCCCCACTGCTGCCCTTCTCCTCTTTTCCTGATATTCACAAATACTGCATGTGCCGCGTCGATTGATGTGGCCAGTTAGACAGCACCATACACCCAGAAAATGGTATCCTTAAACCAAGGATTTTTCTTTAAAAAAAATTACAAGGTAATTTTTGACCTTGGTTTAAGGTTTTTCCATTAACTTCAAGGAAATTAAGTTGGTCTAAGGAAATTTTTACTTTATTTTAACGTCATTTG
>NW_026267204.1:212950-226972 GCF_000697945.3 Frankliniella occidentalis
CAAGGTAATTTTTGACTTTGGTTTAAGGTTTTTCCATTAACTTCAAGGAAATTAAGTTGAAGGAAATTTGCAATTTATTTTAACGTCATTTGCCTTAAGCTAAAGACAATTTTCCTTGTATTTTTTGAGGTAAAAATAGCGTTAAAACAACACACAGGTGGTCACACCGAAACCTGACCAAAAATTTGGTCACACACCACCACACATGCGACATACGAAGGATGTCACACTTCAAGCTTGTAATGTGGAATGTGATCCATCCGAGGAGTTCCTCACTATTAATTCAAGCGTACACACATTTCTCTGTTTTCCTTTCTTTTTTTTTGCGATTTTTTTTCCATTATTGAAATATTTTTTGTGAGCTTTTGTTCTGACTTTTCTTTGTAGGGTTGTACTTTCTTGAACATATGAGTAACCCTTGGATACACGTTCCGTTCTGTGTCCTCACCACACTGGAACTGAGGGCAGGGCTGGACCAGCGTGGACAGGCACTCGGTGCGGTCCGGCAGGCAGAGCTGCCCGCGCGGGCACGGCGAGGACGCGTTGCCGAGGCTGCCGCTGGCGCAGGGGTCGCGGAGCGGGCACGGCCCCGGCTGCACCTGCGCGTCGACCAGCCCTGCGCACCGCGCCAGGCACGCGTTGTCGTACGTCCGGCCGTTGTCGCCGCAGACGGGCACGTGGTGCCGGGGGCAGCGGCACGGCCACGCGGGGGCGGCGGGGGCGGCGGGGGCGGCGCACTGCCTCTGCGTGCAGAGGGTGTCCCCCGACGAGCAGGTGCACACCAAACAGTCCATGACCACGGTACGCCGGTGCTCTGAAGAACAAGCAAAATATATCCGAGTAAAAAAAACAAACGAAACAAGATGCAACTAAAAGAAAACAAAGTAGTGCTAGGTTGGCCCGAGCGTGCCGTACCTATGGTGCCGGCGCCGAGGCTGCAGCGCGAGGCGTGCGGCGCGCACGGCAGGGGGGCGCAGTTCCCCAGGACGCCGTCCTGGCACAGGCAGGCGTCGTAGCAGGCCGGCGAGCTCCGGGCGGGCACGCGGACGGCCGTGCCAGCAGGGACCTCCACGTCGGAGGCAGCCCCCAAGCGGCACGAGGCCGCCGACGGCGACCCTTGCAGGTCGGCGTGGCCCGGCCCGGCCCTGTCGACGGCGGGGGCGGGCTGTTTCTCTGCGGAGTGGCCATCGGCCCCGGCCACGTCGCCGTCCTCGGGGATCCGGACGCAGGGTGGCGGGGCCGACATCGTGAGGCACAGCTGCTCGGCGGAGAACCCGGCCGGCACGGCGGACCAGTGGATGCAGGCGGGAAGCAGGCGAAGGCAGTCCTGGCCACAGAGACAAGAGCACAATCGTCGTGATCGGGGTGATGGATTATTCTATAACTATTCGCAGCCAATTGTTGGAGTCATAGCCGAAAAGTGAAGACGACGGAAGAACCACTACGCAGCTGCAAACTTTCGGTTAAATACTGTTAAACGCTGAGAGTATTCTTGATTAATGTAGCTTGTTCCCGCCCCGCGCAGAGAATCGGGCGCGCAGAATAAGTTTGATTCCGACCACTCCGATTGCGTAACTTGTGTTGACCAGAGAGCTATTAGTGTTAACCTTGAAGGGTTGCAGCAACCGCACCTGGCGTTATCAGGGCCCTTGCAGCAGAGTCCCAACTCGAGGGAGGGAGGAGGGGGAGGGGGCGCTGTTGTGGTCTCTCCCTCCCCCGACTTCTACCCCAGCCCCTTGCATAATCCCATCGCCAGCAGTAAACAGGTCTGGCCCTGACGCCTGACGGCCTGACGCCCTTCGCACTCCAGCCTCCACCCTTGACCGCGTTACCGCCCCACCGCCCCACCCCGCGTCGACCTTCCACAAATATCATGGGCAGGCCTCGGTACCATATCCCATACCTCCTCAACATTTTGCGATCTAATATCGCCCATTTTGTGACGTAACGCATTTCGGTATATTTTTCTTTTTCTTGATGCTTCGAGTGTGCAGTGCATGTGTCAATAATGGCTAATATCGCTGTGTCAAAGTCAGGGTGTGGCACCGACCTGCAGGCACAGGGGCAGCGTCCCCCTGCGCGGCGAGCAGGGCTGGGCGTGCAGCACGCAGGACAGGGCGCGCCAGAGGCGTGCGCCGCAGGCAGCCGTGCCCGTCAGCAGCGGCACCTCCTGCAGCGCGTCCAGCCGGCCCGTGCGCGCCCAGCGCGCCGCCGTGGCGCGGGCCGCGGCGTCGGCCTGGCCCGAGCAGGAGCGGAACCAGGAGGGCGGCCCCAGCAGACCGGCGCAGAAGTCAAGTCCGGAGCAGTGCGAGCCGGGCCGGCACTCCGCGTCCACTGCCAGAGAGAGAAAGAGGGAGGAAGTGAATGTTCAGTCAGGAGTGATAAATGCAAGGTAGACGCACATTAAAACCGTCTGAAGCTGAGCTAAATGTGCGTCTACCTTGGCCTGCGGCGCGCTAAAATTAAATTTTTTTCGCGATTTTGGTTGGCATGCCTGTCCACCTCACGGCTATACGGACATGAGCCCGCCCGGAGTTGAGCCCGAACCACTGTAGGCCCGACCAATGCCCGATATAAGCCCAGTTCCGAGTCCTGACTCTTCAGCTCTGGTCTTGGCTACGTCCAGCTAGTCTCATATCGGACACTGCTTCGGCCTACAGGGGTTCGGGCTCAACTCCAGGCGGGCTCATGTCCGTATAGACCACCTCACATCCCACGTCTCACGCCAGGCGCCTCACTTCACGCCGTCTTCCGGGCGGTCTCCCCTTGCGCTTCCTGACAGAGCTAAACATTTAAAGTTAAAGTTTAATTTCAAGTTCAAGTTAAGCTCAGCAATTATCGCGGTACCACTGTGAAAATTAGTCGCGGGTTTACGCGTAAATTTTCAGCGTGTCGTAAAATTTCTCCTCGAAAATTGTAAATTTACAAGCGCTTTGTATTGACTTGGAATTGATCGACAAACAAAACTATGGCCTGTCACAAATTTACAGCATACTCACAGAAAGTGGTACCTTGCGGAATGCGAGATTCAACACCACTTTTACACCCAAAAAATAAAAGGAAAATTGTCTTTAACTTAAGGCAAATGCCATCATGATGGCATATATTTGCAAAATATAGGAAAAATTTTCTTAGATTGACTTAATTTCCTTGAAAACAACGGAAAAACCTGGAACCAAGGTCAAAAATTTCCTTGTATTTCTTTAACAGAATTATCCTTGGTTGAAGTATACCATTTTCTGGGAATGTTTTGTAAATAAAAATTACAACGAGAATTACACAGGGCTCCGTAACGTATTACTTAACAGGAATTAACGTTATTTTAAGATATAAAGTTAATTATAACTTAAACCTTTTTATGTAGCCATTTTAAAATAAGTTAGTTATTCGACTTTTCCAACTTTTCCCCACAGTATCTACTGTTAATATCGGTGATATTTGAAAAATCCATTACTTTAAATTTTACTTAAACATGTGTTTTGTTACGTTAAATGACCAACATTAATGTTGAGCGAATTCGCTCGTGTTATGACAAGTTACGGAGCCCTGGAGTTTACAACAACTGTGGAGCTGCCCCGTGAGCTTGGGCCCCCCTCACCTTCCGCCAGGCAAGAGGCTAGCGCGGTCTCGTTGGCCCTGGCAAGGCACTGCTGCAGCGCGCCGCCGCTGCCGGCCGCGCTCCAGTCCTCGCGATAGGCAGTGTCGCAGGCGCGGCGGCAGGCGGGGGCGCGGGCCAGGGCGCAGCAGTGCAGGCGCGCCGCATCCAGCACTGTGGCCGCCCCCGCCCCACCCGCGCTCATCCTCACCGCAGCGTCGCTGCTGGCAGTCGGCACCGCGCCGGACGAGCGCGACACCAGGCACAGGAACAGCGGCCCCTGCAAGCAAGCAGATATCCGTTCAGTTGTGAGAGTGTGAATGGCCCATTCGTACACTTGTAGGCGTGTGCATGGAATGCCTATTCGTACACTTATTGTTGGCATGTGAAAGCCCTTCCGAACACACAAGGGCGTAAGGGTGTTAACTTTCCTTTGAAAATGCACCACTTGTGGCTCCATATGTATGAATAGCGTTGACACACCCACAAGTGTGCGTATTGGCACTCAAACACCTGAGTGCGATTTTCACATCACGATGTACGTACGTGTGGCACGAGGGGGCAGCCTCCGGCCTGCAGCCCGTCCAGCAGCCGGCCGAGGGTGACGCCGCCGCCGTCCTGGGGGTCCAAGGCGGCCAGGCACGCCCGGAGGCATGCGGGGTCGGCGTCGGCGGCCTGCGCGCAGCACGGCGCGTCTGCAAAGCATCAAACAGTTTGTTGGCTCGAGGATTTAGGAAAAAATTAAAGGGCGAAAATGGCTGAGTGGCTTTTCAGTACCAACATATCTGCGTGGTATAAAACCCTTTTCTCACTCACACACGTGGGCGGCGACGGTCTCCTCCCCATCTCCAAGTGGCGGGGTGTCCTCTCTTCGGCGGCCGGCGTTGTCGGAGGCAAGCGGCGGCGCCACCAGGTCCTGGAAACGCAAAGCAGCTGTTGCATTGTGTGACTCGCGCGGCCGAAGCCATAGGGACCATCCAGAAAGTACGTCCGCCATTCGCCGTCCCGGACCTGCCAAGTCTAGTCTCTACGAGAACTCATAGCGCCTGTTAGGTAGGCAACTTCTTGTCTGCAGTGCATGCGTGTGCTGCGGGGTGGCCTACCCCGAGTCTTGCAGGCGCCCAGCTCCCGTAATGAGGCAAATGCATCTGAGGAAAATGGACGTACCTTCTGGACGATCCCATACCCAACCCACCCTCGCCAGGCGCGCGACCGTGCAAATTGCCCGATGGTCCCCTTAGTCACTTAGTCGCCAACTCGTTGGACATTTTCGGTCGCACCCAAATCGCGAAAAATAGCGTTCAGATTGCTAAAACTCGCAGCGAACTCGTGTCCAACACTCGCGCCCAGGTCGCACCCAGGTCCACCGCTCTCGGCTCAGCATGAATAATATTAAAATGATAATAAATTAATAAAATATCTGTAGCTGCTAAACAAAGTAACATGCTTCACTCATATGCATCAAGCAATAGTTTCTTTTCATAATGTTTAAGAATACAGTTACTTTCATTTTTTAGATAGTTATAGACACATTAATTATTAAGGCCCATCTGCAATGGAGGTTGTAGGTCCGGTAGGTCGTAGGCGTAAGAGATGGCCAATCTCCCTCTCCTACTCCGCACCTTACGCCTACTCCTAAAAACCTCCTTTGTAAATGGGCCTTTAAATGATCTACATTTAGTAACACTAAACGAATTCGTGTATGTGGTACGACGGTGTGAAGGGAAGAATTGTTTATCAGAGTGGCGATTCGATAAACATTGCTCGAAGGTGTGCTGGCTTTGTTTTTCCAGTGCTGTTTCAGTTGATTTAGAACAAAAGTACGTTTCTGTGTGTATTTTTAGATGGTGATCGGAGAGCTTCGTTTACCGGAGGCAACTGGAGCAGCTCTACTAGTAGTCTAGAGAGAAATCTGTCTCGCACACGTGCGCGCGCGCGCACGCACTGACACAAACACACACAAACACTCACATTGATTTGCTTACCGTGTACACGTCAGATTCTGGGAACAGGATCACCGGCGGTGGATCTGTGAACAGGGACAGCTCTACCGGTAAGGCCGTGGAAAAGGATAAAAAAGGAGGGGGGGGGGCTAGGATGTTTCCACGAAGCCACACGTAAAATCCCCAAACTGTTTATCATTGGCTTCCATGCCAAGCTAGCTCTCTGAATGGGGTTATGCATGTAGCAGAAATTGAAGAAATGGCTTGGGGAGTAATTCCGTGTCAAGTTGTTCAAGTACTCGACTCAATTCTGATTCATTGCCGTCGAACTCCAATCCCAGCATTGTGCTCGCCGCTCCCTCTGCGACCTTTGCACTACTGACTGCACTGCAGCTCCCAGCAGTCGCCCGCATCGAGGAGTCGAAGATACCCCCCCCCCCCCTTTCTGAGAAGCCCGATATGTCTATTACCTCTGTCAAAAACAAAAGGCGCAATGATTTTCGAACGAGCACTCTCAGGCCGTTACATACTTTATTCTGAGTGGACGACGAACTTCTTTGTGAGCAGCAGTAGTTAATTACTCACAAATTTTGTGAGATAATATTGATAATTTTGTTAGTAATTATGAACAATGTTTTTCTTAGTGGACTTAATGACTATGTGAGTATCAAATTTCAAAATATTTCATATTACTCACAAAGCTTGTGAGTATTACTGCTGTACAAGTTCGTAACGGGCTTTGTACAGCAGGGATACTGACAAATTTGTCAGTAACAGGCTGATAGTGAGGGTTAGTCATATATCCCACTTACGTTGACATTCAAGTTATCTCGAAAAAAAATTGATCAAGGAACGGATCATGTAAACAGATAGTGCAGAAATGTGCGACCACTTTCTTGTCACAACTTGTCCCGATATCTACACTGGTAAAACAAAGGTGTGAATTAACACCTTTGAAGGGGCGTTAAAGTCAAAAGGCGTTAACGTTTTAGTTTTTCCCAAATATTTTCTGATGAAGCAAACCAAAGGTTTGTAGAACTTATATTTCCGCATTCAGCTCAAAATTCCGCTTTGATCAAGCCCCTACATGGGATAGGGTTCAAATCCCAACAACATGGTTCCTTTACATTTAGAAGTGAGTTATTATTTCGTCGGCGATCATGTCCACAGCCTCACGTCGTCGGCTAGTCATTAGCTTCGTTATCTTGGCTGACCCTCGAGCTGACCTGCCTGATCGGACTGGGCCGCGAGGGCCAGCAGCAGCAGCGTCAGCAGCAGCGGCGCGCCGGCCGGCAGCGGCATGGCGCGGGCCTCACTCCGGGGGGACGGCCTCCACCACGAGGATGCACCTCGCCGACCACGACATGTTCATCAGGATCAGGAGCACGCACTTGGACTCGACTAGTGCGGGACGGTGTAGAAACACCGTCGGGCGAAAAGGTCCCAAGGTCCCAAAACAGCGCTCGCTATTGACGAGGTTCGCTTGATCGTCCGCTGGCACGATCGCGCGCTGCACCTATCGAGTCCACTCGAAACTGTGACTGTCACAGAAGTTGTCTCTCGTTCGATGGCACGCTCGACATGACGCGCTCGCTCGCGACCGGGGCGGAGAGATGGTCGGAGACGACTGCACCCGCCGTCGCCCGAGGCCCGACTCTCCCGCCCCGCCCCGCCCCGCCCCGCAGCGCTACGCGCAGGGGCATCATAAGCGGTTCCCGATATAGCGGGCGCAACGCCGGCGTACGCACCGCGCGTCCTGGCGGCCCGCGGGGAGGGACGGGGTTACTTTTGGCTCGTCTTCAGTCTGTGTGTGGTGTTCCTGACCCCCCCCCCCCTCTCCACCGAGTTTGGAAACAACTCTGACGCCCGCGGCCGCCGTGGCATGGTGGCGTGTGGGGCTTCGTTTCCGTCTTGTGTTCCTCTCGGCGACGCGTCAGCGCGTCAGAGTGTCATGAACTCATTTCCCTCCTCTCTCTCTCTCTCCCCACCTCTTTATATGTCCGGTGCATATGCTTGTCACGAGTTATTTAAATCGTACAGAGTACACACTGAAAAAAAATGTTGCTAACAAGGGAACGTTTTCAGGTGGTACACTAAACAAAAATAAAACAAACAGATATGGGACTGGGACACCTAGCAGCAATGGTGCTTAAAATTAGTGCATTTTGAAGGCAGCCCTTAGCACCTTTGTTTTCCAGTTTTGCCTATAGTTTGTTGTTGCTACATGCAAACTTGCTTTGCAGGTTGCCTCGGCGGAAGGAAAAGCTTTGGCTCGAAAATATAATAGCGCATTTCTGGAAGTATCTGTAAAGATTGCTTTTAGCCAAGAAGAATCCGATGTTTCTGTTACAATGCATGGCAATAAAGTCGATGCCATACATCCAAATGTTAATCTTACTGTCAATCAAGAATGTAACCTAAAATCAATGGCTATTAATCTGCCATCAACATAAACAACGAAGAAACTACTCGCTTAAAATTTCCAGATAGCTGTTAGAATGAACTTTTCTTTGATAAACAGATATTGTGATAATGCACTGTTAAAACTTTACCGTTAATTTAACAATACTCTCAGCATCGGTGAATTTCACCGTAAGCTATATAGAACCCTGTACCACAATATCTTTACAGCCATATTTATCGTAGCTAAGTTACGCCGAAAACTGGCCGTAAGCTACAGACACGGCAGCAGGCTTTACTGCAGCTTACGGTCGAGATGACTAAGGTGATGTCACTCACGCCCATATGTGTTCGGACGGCTATACCGAGAACATTGACTTGCATAGCCGATACAAACGTTCTAACGAAATCATTGGTCAAGAACTCGCTTTCCTAGGTGCTGGCTAAAATGGAATCAAGTTCATTTTGACAGACTAAAATAGCGTCATAAGGCCACGTGACGTTCTCGATTCCTTGTAATTTATGTCATTCAAGATTTTCAAAATTTGGCACATTCTATCATCTTGACAAATTTAGGTGTGCCCCTTGGGACCTTGCCTCTTGGGTCAAACAAAAACACACGGTATGAATTGGGTAGACTAGAAATGAACATAAACTCTGTCATTTGAAACAGTAAAATTTTATTTCATTTGTTAGTCTACAGCAAATACTTCATTCATGGTAAACTATTAAACTATAGATTTTATGTCGGCACGAGCGAAAGGGCGCCTTTCTCTCGTGATGGTGTGGGAATGATTTATTGATCATTTTTGTCACAGAAGACAAAGATGATGCATGATGTTCTTGACACTACGCCTACATTTAAGTCCCAGAATTGAAAAATACTGATCTTTTATGGACAAATTTATAGACATTGGAAGTTTGACGAAACAAGACGAGCATTGTTGCTATTTTAGAATGTTTAAAATGTAGATGGCATTTGATTAAGGTCTAAGACTGTCCTAGCTAAACCAAAAATTTTACAATATTTGACCCATCTTTCATCTACGCTAGAAGTAATGCCTTAACTATGGTTGCTAGTCACATAAATGATCCATAGCAAAACGAACTAGTATGAGCAGGACTCCCACAGAGGACAACACTCGCAAAATAACTGTATAGTAACAGGATGGATGTGTTATGGCACATCAATTTTATCAAGATCAGAACACATTTTTTGCGAGTGCAAACCTCCACAAGTAGAATCTAGAAATTGAGGAATTTTATTACTCTACAAGTGAAAATTATTTAACATCAAATGCCTCTTTCGCACCAATCAATTTGCAATGTGGTTTGTTAAGAATATTTGTTTTCATTTTTTATTTAATTTGTTAAAAAAATTAAACTGAATATGTGAGCTAACACACATGCTATAGTGTGTAAAACAAGGATTTGTTTTCAGTCTCGAAGTAAAAAAAGTACAATGAAGAGACAATGAGAGACACAGATTGTGGCAGTGCGATGTAAGTTTTCTTTTTTACTGATGAAAGTCGACGTTGCTCCCATGATGCACTGCGAATGAATATCCCCCCAAATTGTGCCCAGCTAACTTGTGAATCAAAAGTCTGCACAAGTTTTCGACCATTGGCGTCAACGTGACTTAAGTGGCAGTGCAAAACTGTCAAAATTTTATCATCATGATTGTATCAAATCTAGATATCGTCGGAGCGTCTGGCCCTATGAGTCGTGAGATCTAAACCGAAACCCAGAACAAACTCGCCCCGACGTTTTTTCAATATCGTCTCGACGTTTTGCTTTTCACTGGGTAAGGTTGGTGGTGCCACCGGGAGAGTCTAAAGGAGCCACGTCTCGCAAATCGTGTAGCATATCAGATCAAATAGCTACGGCGATTCCTCGCGGATCACATGCGCACATCATTACCGGAAACTTGCTTATTTTTATTTTTTTCAAAACCTAACAATGACAGTTTCAGGGAAGTCCCGAGCCGCGAGTCCCCCGTCACCAAAGTGCAGCGATACCCAGCGCTCGAGCGCCTGCCTGCCGCTGTGGCGGCGCGCGCGTCGTTATGGGCCGCGGAGTAGAGCCGACGGGAGTAGCCTCACAACTGCCAATAACTTGTACAATAGGAATCACGAAAAAAAAGAGAAGTCTGCTGACGCCAGCTGCTTGCTTTGGTCACACGTCCGTCTCCTTGCTGCGGGGCCGCGGTGGCTTGCCGCCACCCTCCGCGGCCGCGGCCGGCTTCTTCCGGAGCGTCACTCTGTCCCCTCCGAACTCGCCCTCGTCCGGCCAGCCGGCGGCGGCCGGCGGTCGGGGCGACGGCGGCCACCCGCTCCCGGAGGCCTCCACGACGGCCATGGGGGCGGCCACGGGCGCCCAGACGTCCAGGACGCCGCCGGGGAGGCCGCCGCCGCGGGACGCCAACTCGAGCGAGTCCAGCGCGCACGCCTCGTCCCGCAGCACCTGGGCCTCCACGCTGAAGCGCACCCGCCCCGAGCGCACCGACCCGCGCGACGGGCTGCGCGACGGCCCCGCCGAGCAGGACGGCGGCCCGCCCGCAGCAGAGGCGCCCGCCGAGGAGGGTCCCGGCGCCGCGTGGCCCGCGTGCAGCGAGCACAGCGGCGAGGGCGTGGTCGTGTCGGAGATGGCCAGGTCGCCCAGGCATGCCACGAGGCTGGCAGGCACGCCCAAGGGCGACGTCTCTTCGGATCACAGTGACGTGTCGAACATGGCCATTGAGCGGGTGATAATCTCGTCCTGGAACAACGTATCGAGGTGTTGACGAGAGAAAATATACTCGTTCTTTACTGTTCCCACCACAGACTTCGTGCACTGGAAACGCAAGTAAGTGTGTGTACGCCCGTTCGTACACATAAAAGGGGTATGAAGGTGTAACTCCCACAGGGAAAATAAACGACTTAAAGACATCTTTTAGATGTCTATGTATAGATGACAGATCAGCTACTAGATGTCTATCAAAGACATCTACTGGATGATCTAAGTGCACAATTTCGTCCTAGATTCAGACGTCTATCATAAATAGATGTGTAGGTGTCAATTTTCTTAACGTTAAAATATTTCCATTTTTCGTCCTTTCATTGGCTTCTAGTAACTTGCTCTTCATGATTTCCTTTCTACCGCTTATCTTTCTCTTTGCATGAAATTCACACATGTGTACGAATGTCGCACTTACAAGTTAGCGACATTCACACACTTGCGTTTTCGGTGTAGTTGGGAGAACGAGCATTATTGTTCTCGGAGGGCCCTTTTTTAATCTCGGAATCCGCATCACATAGAGATATAGTCATGTTTCTGAACGACTGGAACGCTAGTATGTCAATTATAACAGAACACACACATTAGCTAATGTGAGGCACTGGGTGCCCTACATTAGATAGAGCATGGTAATAAGTGACAATTGTGTCAACAGTGCAACTTTAGGTCATGCAGGATAAGTTTGATATTGGAACTGTAACTGTAACACCCAAGTGGTAAGTTACCGGTCCCTGCGAACAGGCCCAGGGCGCGTTGGGCCCTCGACCGGCTTGCCTACTCACCACGCTGCTGCACCAACTCACCTTGAGACAAGACTCCATGAACTCCTCTATCGTGATGACGCCGTCCTGGTTGAGGTCCAGCTTCCGGAACACGCGGTCGACTTGCTCCCGGCACTTCCGGTCGTCCTCCACCTGGAAGGACCAGAGAACGCACCCCGGGTGAGCTTCCGTCCAAAGGCCAAGAAGGGGGAGTAGAGGAGAGGGGAGGGCACGGCTTCTAGGAAAGGAGGAGCCAGGGAGGGGAGAGGGGAATAGAGGGGAGGGCGGCGAGATCAGTGCGGGCAGGACTGTAAGAAAGGGGGTGGGGTTAAAGTCGCGGGCCTCGTCAGGATTAGAGCCTGGAGCCAGTGCGGGCAGAAATGACGAAGGCCCCCTCGTTAAACTACATTTATAAAAGATCCCATCTGAGACAAAAGATTGTGTAAAATTTCAAAGACATGTTGGTCTCCATCTTCATAGAAAACCGGAAACACCAGTGCTCAAAAGTGTAACATTGTTATTTTTTTGAACGACAAAGCAGCGGACAGAAGGGTAGAAAAAATAATAGCTTCCCCTCAATATCGAAAGTATGACATCGGAAGGATGAAGACCAAGTCGGGGAATGTGCATTACACACTAGAAGCTCATGAACTTTTTAATTCATAGCTTACTGAGTTCTGTGTACATGCTCAGTAAGCTATGGAAGCTTTTAGTGTGTACTCTGTAAATAATTTACGTTTATTTAACACGTTATTTCAAACATACTCATATCAGGTCTCGTTTTCTTTCGTTCTTTTTGTTTTTTATTATTTTGATTTTCTTATACGCCTTCCAAGGCAAGAGTGTACTTCCAAAGTTCTGGAACCCACAGTCTCATTCACGTTGTTTGTAAGTGTATAAATCCCGTTTTCAATTTCCACTGCAATACGGTGACGTTTGTAATAAATAATAAAAACGATAACGACACAACGCCGATTATTGTAAGCACGTCATGCATCGCGAAAAAACACAACTGTTCCAAAGACGGTATTGAAATGTTGATTTTATGAAGAGCAGCAGTAGGTAGTAAATTTAATTACGATATTAGCCAGAAAGCAAAAAGAGTGAGTGCGCGCGGTTACTTTCGGAAGAGAGTGTACTTACAGCCTGAGGATCTGCGCCACTACGTCGAAGGGCCCGCTGGAAGACAAGAACAACAGACAAGTTTAGGCTGAAAGTGCAAACTGGAACTCTAGTGGCTACACTCCGCTTGACCGGTGCTAGAGAAAAAGAGAGAGAGAGATAGAACCTTACTGGAGACACCACCGGAGTTAAGAGGGAGACAGGCTGGGCCCTTTATGGTTTTGCAAAAAAGGTCTATTGAGGCGTTTAACGAAAAACCAAAGGTAGTTAACAAGACACGAGCGTGGTTTTCACGCAGATAACGTGGAAAAGAGTTGCCCTGGTTAATAGCTGACTTCACGCAATAGCCAATAGGCAGACGTGCCGATGTGGGGCTATGTCGGCCAGTCATACTTCTGAACGGAATCAGCGTGATTTCCGCGCAAGTTTGGCGGAGCATATTCTCGTACAGCAAATATTTTCCCGTGAAGTCTTCGGCCAATCCGGAAAAGGAATTCCCAGTGCGATTTTCCCGCCCCAAATGTGAGGATTATGCAGGAGTTTTCGATGAAAAAACGCGTATTTGAGGGAATTATGGCGGCAAACTAGTTATAAAACAAATCTAAGGACGGCCCAACTTCATTTCTACCTGTTAGGCTCACAAACCATCAAAAACACAAAATTAGTGAAACACGACAATTCGTCATCCTTGTGCTCTGCGCATGCGACAGAGAAAGCGCGGAATGTTTTCCGGAAATAACCGGGAACTTCGAGGGAGAATGTTTGCTGTGCACATATCCCCTAAGTGCTGCACGAGGGGGCAATAACTCTGAATTCAAGCGTACACATGATTCCCGGTATCCACGATTCCCGTTGATTTCCATCGTGATTTTCATTATTTTCCGCTGATTCCCGGGCCGGTGTGATCACATGATTTCCAGGGTTATTGCCCCCGGTGCTACCTCAATCTTGCGAGAAAATCAAGCCGCTAGCCGACGCTTGCACAAAAATTGCAACAAAGGCATGGAAATCACGGCAGCTCGAAAAGCTGGTTTAGTTCAGAAGTATTAGCTAAATAGCCCAATGTCTACCTGTTAATTAAAGGGTATTTCAATGGGACCCGGAAAGGGAGAAGTGAGGAGAACAAAACCGGCTTCAGAGAGCGGTAGTTGGGGGTAGACGCGGGGAGGAGTGCGAGGAGTGTAGAGCAGCCAAGCACCAATCCTACCCTCGTCATCCCCCACCACCGCCCTCTGGATCCGTTTTTGTTCTTCTTAATTCCTTCTCAGGCTCCATTGAAATACCCTATTGGCTGTTGCAAAAAGTGGGCTGCTAACCGAAACAATTTTTTTTTTTTACGCTAGCGGCGTGATGAAAATGACGCTCGCGAGCTCTGCATCCAACCACAGGTTTGCCCCTGCTATTATTATTGCTTTTCTTATTGCTA
>NW_026267204.1:227032-232751 GCF_000697945.3 Frankliniella occidentalis
CTTTCTGGAGTATCGACGTGTACCCTCTAACATGTTTTATTGACAAACAAAAACACCTTTCCCTAAACTAAAAAAAAGAAAAATCATATCGAGGCGTCACACAAGATCCTCGTCACACATCTAGTCACTTTGAGAATGCCTGTCCTGTGGTCACACAACGGCGATACCACATGAGTACCCCCACCATACGCCTATTGTCACACACATGAGTCATTTGTGATGGACATGACGCTGTGACCATCGTCACACACTCGCTAGTGTCGAGCAGCAGAGGCCGGGGATAATGTGAGGTATTCGTCCTTTGAGTAGCGTGAAAATAAAGTAGGTGTTCATTGTTCATACCCCACCATGTCGAGTCATAGTGGCCTACGGAACGAGAAAGGTGCAGGGGGGGCTCACAGCTTATAGAAAACTTGGTTTCACTCAGCAATACCCCACCTTTTTGTCTTTCTTTTCTTTGCTGGTAAAATTGCAGCTTTACAGCAATCAAGATTCAAATCATTTATTGCTTAGCCATCCAGAGATGAAAATCATACAGCTGTGTAAGTGGTACAAACGTACAATACAGGGTGCCATCGTGAATATTTTCACCCATAATCATCGCTACATCGGGTCGAACAAAGTCGAAAGATTAATTTAACAAGGCTTATGCACCCCCCCCAACCCCATGCAATCCGTGCGGGTGGGGCGGAGCGTCTGTCCATGCGTCCCTAGAACCCAGCCCCAGCGCCCAGCGCGCTGCGAGGGCAGCGGCCGGGGCTCTGGTGTAGAGGGCCCCCGAAAAGGGTGGGGGAGGGGAGGGGGGAGGGGCTAAGAGGGTGGGGGGAGGGGGCACATAGGCGTGCCGCGGCCTTGACCCCCCGTCGCGCTCGCCGGGCCACACCTCGCCGAGGGTGTTCGTGAGGTGGAGGGGTGGGGTGGGATTTTGTTTTCGCTTAGCTCGCTTAATCAGTGGTTTTATTTGAGCGGGCGTGTTGATTATATCGCGTTTACAAATCTATCCATACAATATCACTGTTATCTCAAGTGCGACAATTTTCATACAATTTCATACGATAAGAGCCCAAATGCGATTCCCACAAAAAATTGCACCTGAGGGAGCATCAAAAAATTATCGGACTCAATTGACTAAATCCGCCATTGTATTAAGTGCGATAAGACATTTTTTGCGACAATTTATATTTGCAACAAAATGTGTTAAAATTATCGCATTCAATGCAATGACGAATGTAAATTTAGTGCAATTATTTCCAATCGTAGCAAAATGTATAAGAGTTATCGCATTTGATGCAATAACAAATTATTGCAGTTAGTTTTGTAGCCATCATTCCATCGAGGATCACATTAATGGCTTTAAGGTCCAAACGGACGTAAGTCCTAAACGCTCCCAAAATTTAGCGTGCGTGTTGTTTGAACACGCATTCAGGATGGTTCCAGTTCCAATATTGTCGAAACTGTTTTCTGTAAATGTCAATAATTCCTATTTGTATTTCTGGTGCGAACATTTTATTTGCTGCAGCTGCTAACCCAGACATCATCTGGTCAGTGGTCAGGCCCTCAATGAAATAAAGTTGGTATACGCTGGGCAAGAGTATTTTTTACTGATGTCCATGAGTGAGTGGTACAAACCTTTGGCAGAAGGGCGGGGGGGCGGACGACCTGGAAGCTTTCTCGAGTAAACTACTACTGGATACCGGCAATAGAAAGGAGTGATACGACAGTAACCTGATGAGCTGACTACTGGCTAGTGATAGGCGCTGCACCGTAAAGCACTGACCGGGACCAGGCGCTGGTGAAAAGTAACTGTCAATACAATAGTCTCACTTTTTCATAGCTACTTGATTTACATTTTTTTATAACTCCATTGTTCACGTATGTTTTTTTTAATGTGATTTTTTTTAAGGACGAGCATTGCCAGAGTATTTTCCCAGATACTCCCACTGACAAAGTGCCTCTCAAGCTCGTACGGGAAAGCATTGCGTTTCTTTATACGTATTCTACGTACACGCTATTCATCGACAACACAACAGATTCATGCTGTTTTTCACGACTTTTAATTATCTTGCGTTGATTCTCATGCTATAATTCGCGTGATCAGGGACAGCTGTATACTCTGTCAAGTCCAGGCGGACGTGGGGTGGTTGGTCAGGCGGTCAGGGGGCCCAGGAGGCGGTGAGAAGCGCGTGTGCCAACCACTACATCTAGTCCTAGGGCTTGGCCACGGCTCGGCACGGCTAGAGCCCCAGAGGTCGCCTGGGGGGAGCCCCGGGGAACCCGAAGGGAACCCGGCAAGGGAACCCTAAGAGAACCCCATCGGAGCCGCCCGGGCCCCTGGCAGCTGGCTAGGCTTGGTTGGCATGCCTGGTGGGCTGCCAGGTTGCCTGTCGAGAGGCCGAACTAGGCGGACCTCAAGGTCCCAAAGGGTGTGATTCAGTCTACAATGCAGCGCTGCGGTGAGTTTGCCACTCTCAGACTAACGCAGTGCTAAATGTTACCACCTACGGGTGCAAGAGAGATAGAGAGAAAGAGTGAGAGAGAGACTCTCGCTACTGATTGTTTTACTAAAAAAGGAAGGCAGAAAGGTTTCAAGCAAATGTAAAAGGAATGAATGCGTTTACAAGATGTGCTAATATAATTTACGGTTAAGTCACAAGTGTGGCAAACTCTCCCCATGGCGCTACCTAACTATATTACGTAAAGGTTTTTTTCTGGGGATCGAGTGCACTTAGGTGAAGAATAAGATGTAAGAAATGTGAGGTAGGTGGAGTAACGAATTTTTCTTAAAATCTGAATGCTTAGCCAAAAAATTGCAACAGCAGTTTTGTAGTTTGCTGCAGCTGCACTTGCCTTGCCGCTTTTAAAAAATAATATCCGTGAGATTTACGTACATGAATCAAAACTATTACTAGTTTTTAAAATTCCAATCACATTTTTTTTACTTCGACTGCATTCCAGTGCCACTTACAAAATTAGAATTTATTTACTGTAAAAAGTTAATAAAATTGAGATGCGGTTTTGAGAAATAACCGAGTCTTAACTCCACGATGCTGGCGGTCGCTGCCTCCCTGGCGGACCTACCTGGTGAGCCCTGCGACCCATCAGCTCGTGGATGGCCACCACGATCTCGGTGAGCTCAGAGCGGGTGATGCAGCCGTCGCCGTTGATGTCGTACAGCTTGAACGTCCAGCGGAGCTTCTCGTAGATCGAACCCCGTAGTAAAGTCGACAGCGTGACCAGCAGGTCCTGTGGGGCAGAGCACGTTGAGCGTGGCTGAAGCGTGACCGGCGCGCGTTCTGACCGGAGCGTGACTCACCCTAAACGTAATGGCGCCGTTGCAATTGACATCGAAGGCCTTAAAGACGTAGTGAGCGTAAAGACTAGAATCTGAAACACAGTGACGGACAATTAGAGCAATACGCTCAACTAATTATTGGCGTTTTGTCGCTACTTTCACGATACGCTTTACATTCAAAAAACAAAAAACAAAAACAAAAAACAACACAATAGAGTCTTATAGGTCAAGTCTTAATTATTAAATGTTGTCAAAAACGTACTCCCGTGTGGGAAGAATTTGGCATAGATGTCCTTGAAGGCGTCTTCCTGCACGACTCCCTCGGGACATTCCTGTAACAGAGAGGGTGAGCACGGCGTTAGCTAGAGAGCGACTATGATAGCGCCGCACACGTCCACTGCGAGGTTCACTGTCCTCGCGCTGGCACTTCGTGGCTGCAACGCGGCTGCACTTGGCAGCCGGGGCCGGGAGCCCCAACAAAGAGTAGGGCTGCCCGGCGACCAGCGTGCTGAGCCGGTGAGCTCTCTCTCCAGCCATGCGGGTGCCGCACACGGTGCCGGGCAGCGCGCTCAGGGCCTTCGCGGCCGGCGAGGCCACGCACCGGCTGCACGGCGAGCAGGGCCGCCGGCTGCGGGCAGAGGACCCGCACTGGGACAGCGAGCTGGGGCCCAGGTAAGCAGGTGGCAGAGGGAAGGTTGCACAGGACAGTTGGCAAGTGGTAGAGGTAAGGTGGCACGAGGTGGCACCGGACAGAGGGCAGGTGGCAAGTGGTAGAGGGCGGGTGGCGAGGGGCAGAGGCCAGGTCAAGTGCACTCTGCTTGTCAACGGGGTGCAGGCTGTCTGCCCTGGTGCTGGAGGCGCTGGCCGTGCAGCCGGACGCGCCGGCGCTGCTGGCCGCGCTGCATGAGGCCGGCGCCGAGCACGCCCTGCACCTGCTGGAGCTGCTGCCGGTCGACCTGCCGCTGCGGGGCGCGCTGCCCGCCGTGCCCGAGGGCGAGTACTGGCGGCGGCGGGCGGCGGCCGCGTGGCCCGACGAGAGCCTGCTGCCCCCTGTGCCCGGCGGCTGGAAGCGGCTCGTGGCGGAGCGCAGCGTCCAGGAGCTGCTCGAACGCCTCGACCCCGAGACCGCCGACCCCGACGACCTCCGCGACGAGCTGCAGGCCGCGGCTCCCGAGGTCAGAGCAGAGTTTATTGGCTGAGCGAGTACACCCCTAATACTGCCCAATTCAAACTAATTAAAACCAATTAAATGCATTTTTTTTTAAATCAGAAATAATTCACTCTAATTCAAATTCAACTCTCCAATTCAATTCAACTCCAATTCAAGCCAATAAATTCAATTCCAGCCGTTTTAAATTCAATTCAAACCAATTCAAATTCAATTCAAGCCAAAACAAATTCAATTCATCAAATTTGTGCACCCAATTCAGGAGTTATGTACCGCTCGAGTGAATGCGTGCCTTAGGTCATGAGCGTGCGCCTGCGACAGCTGCGCCGCGCCGTGCCCGTCGAGATACCGGACCACCCCGCCGACACCTACGTCCCGGACCCGGGCTACAGCGACCACCTCGACTTCGGGCTGGTGCTCGACCACCTCAGCAACCTGCAGGTGGGTGTGGAGTGGGGTAGCATGAGGTGCGATAGCTACAAAGCGCCCCCCTCTGGGGAATCAACTTTCCTCGTCTCCCAATGGCAGATCAGCGCGAGGAGGGACCAGCGAGCCCCGGGGGCACCGAGGGGGGCGGGGGAGGGGGAAGGGGGCAACCGAAATACAAAGAAAAATTCCAAAATATACATTTTAGGACGCAAATAAATCCACAGAAATACATCCGAACACACGTCAGAAATTCAAGAAAGAGGAAAGGGAAATATAGGAAACACACACGGGGAGCGTAAACATAAATACGCGGAGCTGCCCTCCTCCCCCCTTGACCTGTACTATACCTAGAATGGATTTCAAACCTCAAGGCATCCAGGGAGAAGAGGGAGGGAGGTGAACCTCTTTTTATTGGCGACGACACTATGCAGCTGAGTCTTGTGAAGAGCTGCGAAAGCTTCAAAGCGCGGGTGCACCGAAACGGAGCGGCTGCGCTGCGTACAGTTGTCTGTGTTTCTGTCTGTCAGAGAGCCAGGCCTAACGATCCCCGAGTAGGTCGCCCGCGAGGCGCAGACGGGCGGACAGACGAGCTCCGCTCCCGATGGGGAAGAAAAGAGCATGGCGAGAGCCGCCCCCCCCCCCTCGTTACGGTTGCAGCCAGAGCATGAAACGCTCAGGCGGTGTGTTTGCCGCTGAGAGAGGCGCGACTGGAGAGGGTTCAGACGGTCGGAGAAAGGGGGGGGGTAGTGATAGGTGCCTAAGGCTCGCCTTAGGTAGTTTCGTTGTTTCTGCAGACGGTATTCGGAAAGTTTTTTGATCATCGTCCTCGT
>NW_026267204.1:233498-235854 GCF_000697945.3 Frankliniella occidentalis
GGGGGGGGGGGTCAGCGCTGCCTCCACCGCGGTCGAGAGGAGAGAGGGGGTGGCTGGGACGTGCCTCACATAGCGTCACAGCCCTCTAGTAGTACAAAACCGCACGCCGACGCCAGCGAGATTTAATACACTGTGAACAGTTTCCTTCGAATAGTCTTAAACCAGCATATTCTAGATCCCCCACGACGCCCCCCGAAAAAAAAACAAGGGGAAACATCGACCACAAAAAATATTAATCTTGTGCTGGAGAAATAAGCTCGCCCTTTTACTTAAATTATCACCCTCATAGCGGTAGGATCCTCCAGAGAGTATGTCCGTCATAATTTAAAATTGCTGCTACGAAACTGCTGAGCTGAGTCCCAGCCGAATGCAACCTCTCATGGCGCCTGGTGGGTAGGCAATATGTCGACTGCGGTGCATGCGCGTACTGCGGGCTGGCCTACCCCGAGTCTCGCAGGCGCCGAGCTCCATACCGTCTAGAACTTTGATGCATGTCTCCTCTGACGCTACAGTCCGCCTGACGTGTCAGTGAGGAGCCCCTGCAACGGTATCAGACGCCTGCCATCTGTCTTTGTTTCCGGGCCGCAATCGCAGACCTGTCTGCAGACCATTCAAGGGGCTCAAGGGCCCCTGCCCCGTTTAACGTTATGCATGTCACACACTTGTAGCTGAGTGAATATCCGCTCGCCCACTTAGACCACGTTAAAATGTGCGGATTTTCCAGCAAAATTCGTACACTAGCGTCCTCAAGTATGTATGAATGGAAATTCACACGCCTACAAGTGTGCGACATTCACACACTTGGATTTCCAGTGTCGCCGCTTCGTCTTGCAGGAGCTGGAGGTCGTGTTCACGAAGCTCGGCATGGGCGTGGACTTCGACCCCGCGGAGCAGAGGGTCTCCGTGGGCGACTGCGAGAGGCTGGGACGCGCCGTGGCCAACCATCCCGAGCTGACGGTGAGCTGTCGAGGACCCCCTCCCGAAACCGGAGCCATTCAAACAACCGCGAAATCTTTCCCAGATTGGGCAAGAGGATCTGAAGGACACCGTCTCTCTCACTGTAAAATACAATCGAGGGTTCAAGGAAAAATTTTCCATCATGTGTTTGTTGTTAAATTACAATTTCAAATAGAAAGTTTACAAGCACTTCTAACTTCTAATCAATATAGAATTGATCGACAATCAAAGAATGGGTGGTCGCAAAATTTACAACGTATTTTGTAAATAAAAAATTGGTGAATAAAAAGAACAAATGTTGAAATTGTATATAAATTTGTATGTGTATGTAAAATTTATGAGGACATTTCTCACAGTGCGAGCCCCCTGGCCTCCCACGCAGGCCCTCCGCGTCCGCCGCTCCCTCGTGGACCCCCTGCGCGCAGCAGCCCTGCTCAGGCCGCTGGCGCAGGCCGGGAGCCTCGGCGGGGGCCGCCTCGGCCTGCTGGACCTGTCGCACTGCCCGCTCGGCGACCAGGGCGCCCTGGCCGTGGCGGCCGCGCTCCCGCACCTGCACAGCCTCCACACGCTCCTGCTCGTCAACGCCAAGGTCGGCAGCGAGGCCGTAATCCGTAATACGCAACACTATGGTGCACGACAAAATAATTTATGTCATGTAGAGTTACAGAAAGTTCCTATCCCAGGGTGTCCCCTGGTCACTAGGATGGTCGACCAAAAAAGTGTTCGAGGTTCGGACGCTAAATGCTCCTCAATACGTGACATCGACCTCCAAATCCGAACACGATAGTTGACCCGTCGAACAAATTTTGGCGAGTCCCTTCCCACATGTGTGTGCGCGTGTGCGTGCGGGTGCGCCCCAATGTGGTTAAAAACGCATTAGCAGCTCGCAGCCTCACCGCCACCGCCCCAGTGGTTTACTCGCAACACATTTTCCACAAAACCAGTACACAAAAGAGCGTGGTGGGAAAATGAGGCAGCCGTTTCGATTTACGAACTAGTTTTGTGAATCTAAAATTACAGAAAGCAGATAATGCATTTTTTAAAAGTTGTTTTACTGCTTAGATCGGGTCGGTTGGCGTCCGGGGGCTAGCGTTCGCCATGGCTCAGTCGGGTCCGGCGAGCGAGCGTCTGGAGGGTGAGCGTCTGGAGGCAGAGCGTCTGGAGGGAGAGCGTCTCGAGGAAGAGCGTCCGGAGGAGGAGCGTCTGCAGCTCGAGCGCCTGGACCTGCGGCTGAACCCGCTGGGCGACCTCGGCGGCCAGTACCTCGCCGCCCTGCTGCGGCGCAACGCGGGGCCCAGGGTGCTAGGGCTGGCGGCCACCAACCTGGAGCCCATGGCTGGGCTGCACCTGGCAGAGGCGCTGCACTCCAACTGCAGGCTGCAGGTGAGGGTGAGGGGGT
>NW_026267204.1:236779-239932 GCF_000697945.3 Frankliniella occidentalis
CAACTAACATCCACAACGCCCCGAGGCGGTGGCTCAGACAGCACAACCTCCCCCCCCCCCCCAAACCCCATCTTTCGACAACTGAGTGGTCGATACCATCTATATTGGCTGCGATATCAATCAGCTATTGAATGGCCGCAGCGGGCCGGGACGTGCACCCATGCGACAGCATGACTGAACGGCTTCCATCCACCTGCCGAGATCACACCGCTCGGCAAACACACTCCAAATAAGTTTCACGAGTACCCGCGAGTATAAGCGACTTCACTTTGAATGTTAAGAAACAATTTTGTTTCTTGCACGTGCACATCCAGAACGTATACAATTTTCTTCCTAAAACTAACATGAAGTGTACCGGGCGATTCAGAGAAGACGCAGGTGCGGGCGGGTTTGCATATCCTCGACTCGGCGGGCGCACGGGTCCAGGTCTGGGGAGAGGTGAGGAGGGGACCCTGACCTCCTACCTCTCCCCAGACCTGGACCCGTGCGCCCGCCGAGTCGAGGATATGCAAACCCGCCCGCACCTGCGTCTTCTCTGAATCACCCGGTACAAGATGGCTGATTTGATTAACCCCGCTCTGTTCTTCAGTTATGGTGTACCGCACGCACGAGTGCAGGAAAGGGGGGAGGGGTGCTGACTCGTAAGGCCCCTAAGGCGCCGTGTGAACAGGGGGGATAGGCAAGCCCGCCCGCACTCGTGCGTGGGGTAGCACAACCATAGAAGTGAGCGGGGTTAATCACCTGGTATGTTTCCTCGTCACAACACAACGAGTTTTTCAGAGCGCGACCCCTTTCCCACACTACCACTGACGAACCGACTAAACGTGGGATTTCAATTCAGTTTATTTTTGGCCGAAAATACTTTCATGATTGGTTGTTAAACTCCGTCGGTGCGATGAGTTGGCGTGGAACGACCCATAACTAACTGTAAATGAAGACCGCTCACGGTTGGCGTGCGTGGCGTGCGTGGCCCATAGCCGCACCCCTCCGTGCGCCGGGCTGTCGACACGCGGACCAGCTCACCCGGTAACCCGATCGACGGAAAGCTCACCCCCCTCCCCCACCAATCTCTAAATCTCCCCCGGGGTGGCGGGGCGCCAGGAGGCCACTTCATTTAGAGGCAAGAGCTGCTGCTACTGCTGCTGCTGCTGCTGCTGCTGCAGGATCCTCTATAGGTCGAAGGCAATATGGGTGCCGCTTCTAGTTTACTGACGACACAAGAGCACTCCTGTGCCACTCTCTACACTGTCTGCCCCGCCCTTGCCCTCGTTTACTAGAGAGAGAGAGAGACTGTCCCTGTCTTCCCCTCACCCTATCGAGTGGCTGCGCTCAGAAGCCTCAGCTGATTGCACCATTTCATTCTGGTAACTTTGCATTCGAGTTAACACTTATTACAAATGTTGAACGCCCTTTTCTCGGGGCGTGCACCAAAACCCCCGGAACAAAAAATCGCCACACTGGAAAAACAAAAGTAGGGCTTTGTGCAATTTAGAGCGCTAATTTATTATGCCGTTAGAAAGGCACGAAGGTGTCCAAATGCACTAAAATTTTGCACATTTGGGGAATTTTCGTGCCTTTGAAGGGTTGCGAATGTTTTAGGGCGTATGTAAAAGCCGCGAAAGTTATTGACACCCCGAGAGGGGTATTGATCCCTACATTTGCTTTTCCAGTGCACCTTTATAGGAACGACGACATTCTTGTCCTCTCCCTTTAAGGGTGCGCGGATGTTCATCATCAGGTCGGACCGTAGCCGCTGCGCGCTGCATCCCGGACGCAGTCGGACGTGCTGCCGGTGAGCGGGCGTATCCGGCCGGGGGCAAGCCGGGGGCGAGCCGGGGGCTTGTCTACCTAGAGCTGCTCACTCTCATAATGTATGCAGCTGCCCCCACACGCTGGCAGGGTGGGCTAGACGGGAGGGTGCAGGGTGGGAGCGTGGCGTGGAGGGTGGGGTGGACGGTACAGGTCGGGTGAAGGCTACCCAGGCCAAAAGTTAAGTTGCAGGTACCGTCGCTCCCCGCGGGTCGGAATCGATTCTAGGAACAAACCTAATGGTTTACGTGTCTCGGGGATTTTCAAATTTCGAAATAAAACGAAATAAACGGCGATTTTGACACAAAAGCGACCAATTTGTCTCTGTAGAACGCAGAGAACATACCGAATATATTACAATTTTAGACTACTTGAGGCATTTGCAAAAAATCGAAAAGCTTTCAGACCGTGGCACAACCTTTTTTTATTTCGAAATTTGATAATCCCCGAGATACGTAAACCATTAACTTTGCCCTTAGAATCGATTCCGACCCGGGAAGCGACGATACCTGCAACTTGACTTTTGACCTGGACAGTCTAGAGGGCAGAGTGGCAGGGCAGGGCGGTTGAGTCTTCGATACCTCCTAACCATATCCGCTTATCTGCCACGTGTCCCCGACAAACCCGCTGAACTGCAGCCTAGCGCCGACAAACTCGCTTAACTGCGCCCAGTGCTGGACAAACCCGCTTAACTGCATAGGATTCCTTGCACAGATAAGCGGGTTTGTCCAGCACTGGGCGCAGGTAAGCGAGTTTGTCGGCACTAGGCTACAGTTAAGCGGGTTTGTCGAGGATACGTGGCAGATAAGCGTATATGGTTAGGAGGTATCGTCTTACACTCATGATAATACTCCCTTTATACTCAGTAAAGGCAACCACATACGGGGCGCGTATTCACAGCGAGTACATACCGTCGACATCGCAGGCGCAGAGCGAGGCTCCTGCCACCCTCATACATACAATGCAACAAACAACATGCACCACTCGGGAACCAAAAAACTGACAGCTCTCTCTCTCTCTCTCTCTCTCTCTCTCTCTCTCTCTCCCTCCCTCCCTCCATTCCACTCCCTGAAAACGTAATGAGACAGCCGTCGTACACTCTGCATGTACAGTAACAAAATTGTCTTCCTACATTATGTAGGCCTCGATAGGGACACTTACAAATGTTTTGTTTTCCCGTCTGTATTTTAAAATTAAGACGTCACAAATGCTCACTCGTCGTAACTTCACAACCTTCTCACTGAAAACTGGCTGGCGTCTAATTACGCCAAGCCCCCCCCCCCCCTTCCTGCAACTAACATCCACAACGCCCCGAGGCGGTGGCTCAGACAGCACAACCTCCCC
>NW_026267204.1:240988-242396 GCF_000697945.3 Frankliniella occidentalis
CCCCCCCCCTTCCAATCAGCTCGCGTTTAGATTATCTCGGCTCGTTACGAACAACACCTCGGCGACCACCACTTTCCCCACCGGTAAGCAGGCGAGCAGAGAGTCGGACAGGCAGACAAACAGACAGCCAGACGCGGGCCCGGGAAACGCCTGGGAGGTAGGCACTCCAGCACGCCTGGCGTGCCCGGCGGGCTGGCCTACGCTCCGCCCGCCGGGCGCTCTGCTGCTCTGCACCGTGTCCACAGCGTAGCTCAGCCCCGGCCCACGCTGTGATAAAAAATACCTAAGCACGCGCTAACGTGGAAACAGATGATAGGCCTTATCTTTTGATGAATTTACGTTTCAGTTTTTAACATGTCAAAAATACCTGTAGGAATTTAAGAAAAGCCATTTGATACTGAAAGTATCATCTGCTCTAACAAGCGGGCCCACCCTTCCGCCAAACGAAGTTGCCAGCTTCACTTCGCTCCGCAGGCAACTCCGTTCGGCCGGCACGGGCCGGGCCTGCTTGGCCTACCGGCGGCGATCTGTTGGGCCTGCGCGGCCCGACATATAAGTCACTATGAATATATCGAACAAACTCAGGCTGCCGGGGGAGCCTGCGGCCCTTAAGATTAGCCCCTTGCACACGAGAAAAGACTGTAACGGTGCGACACTGTGACTACAACCCACCCTTCTGCTTTGGGAATGAATAAAAAAACTAACAAGCGCAATTTTCAGCTTGTATTGTTTTTCTAACATTCTTAAAATTAGACTTGTTGCGATTGTTTTAAGAATATCAACCTCTTCCTCTGAAACGATTGAAGATACGACAACTCCATGGACTGATTCAGATTCAGGACGTTTTGTTTTCGATATTATTTCCTCAGTCATTTTTCGATTTGAGGCCTTCTTGTACGTCTTCATGTACAACGTGGTCATTTTCACAACAGTTTTCGTCGAAAAAGCACCTCCTGCGCCCAAACGGTAAACGGACAAAATTTTAGCCAAAAGGATTCTAGTCTTCGGAGATCATAAAAAAATAAATTCTCACTTTCTTGGACTCCTCCTTTTTCTTTGATAGCATCTTTCAGGCCCTTACGGGTAGTTGCCAGGATTTGTCGTAGGCGTTTCGTTTTCTAGGAGTGAACCTCAAGATACCCTGATAATTTAGAATCTCTAGCACATCTTCTTCTAATGGAACAGACACAGACAGACTTTAGCAGAAAGCCATAGCTTTTCTGAAGCAGAATGGCGGGCTAAAAAACCTGTTGGCGTACATATGGAGGAATTATTATCATTATTTATTATTATTATTGTCCCTGTTTATGCTATGCAGGGTACATAAGTCTATGATATATTAAGGAAATGTCAATAGCGGTCCGAGAGTGCGCGCTGGGCGCCTCGGGCGGGGGTGCGGCGGTGGTGG
>NW_026267204.1:242446-248447 GCF_000697945.3 Frankliniella occidentalis
GGTGGAGTGCGTAGCCAGCGAGGTCGGGGGAGGGACGAGCGGTGGGGGTGGCTCTGCGATCAATGGGCGGCGGGCACAGCGCGGGCGGGCGGGCGGACTGGCGCGCGCAGCAGGCGGCAAAGGAGGACTCCGCGGAGGAGGACAAGGAGGCCGGGGCGCACAGCACAGCGCCAGCACAGCGCACAGCACAGCGCGGTGCGAGGCGTCGACTTGAACACGCGGCCAGGACGAGCAGGACGATGCAGGGTCCCTTTCATACGAACAGTGCGCGCCCCCATAGAAAATGGTATAGCCTCGAAACAAGGCGAAATACGTTGCTTCAACGCTGTTTTTACCACGAGAAATACAAGGAAAATTTGTCTTTAACTTGAGGAAAATGCCGTTAAAATAGAGTAAAAGTTGCCTTAGATTAACTTAATTTTCTTGAAAACAACGTAAACAAGGTAAAAAAAAATGTCCTTGTATTTTTAAAAAGAATTCTCCTTGAGTTGGTTTCAGGATACTATTTTCGGGGTGCAGACAGTTGTTTTAATAAGGATCTGTACGTAGGTGGCTGCAAGCTCGCAAAGAGCTGTCAAGCATTTGCATTGCGAACTATAATTTCAATTCGCAAAGCTCGCAAAGCTTTATTGTTTTATATTTCTTGTGCAATGCAAATCCGAGTGGCAAGGTGATTCCCAAAAACACACGAGTAAGGCATTCACTTTGCAAATACAAAGAACGGTGCAAACGAGCAGTCCTTGGATTCCAAGGAGAATTGGAACCCCTCGGTTCCTGGAAAGTAGCAATTATTCCCAGGGGAGCTACTGGTAAACCCAGTACATCACCTCGGAAAAGTGCACGTTTCCAAGGTATCCACTGGGACTCTTGCAGCTCTCCTGGAAAATGAGGAAAACTCCTGGGAATGTCAGGGCTTGTGTTGACCGTGCAAAGACCGATACAGTTTTCAATAAGATTTTTTTACAGTAAGGTAATGCTTGGAAGCGCGAGTATGAATTTATGCCACTCTGCCCGACCCTTCCTCCCCTCGCTACAGAACACATTGAGTGCAGCTCTATGATTGAACAACTTAATGTGCCTGTGACACGCATACACGAGGTCCCTAGCCGTAAGCTCGAACACTCTCTTACACTCTACAAACAGAAGTGCTGGACGGACAAGTATTACACTGTATTACGCGGTATAATGCCGGCATTAGATGAACAAATTCATCATTTAATAGCCTATTTTGATACTTTTTGGTAGTACATCATCCGTAATACCGTGTAATACCCAGGTTGGATAGGGCATTACGCACACGTTAAAAGCAATGTCAACGCGGGAAAATTTTGAGAACTTCCATTTTTGAGGAAAACTCCTCAGATCTCGCCTCAGATTTTAAAGAAATTATCTCAAAAAATGAGAGAAAAATCCACCTTTTTTGAAGAGACTTCGTCGAAATCAGAGATTTCCTCAAACCAAAAAGCTCCCCTAAAAAAAATCAGACATTGTTTTCACCGTGCAAGGTGAACCCCGCCTCGGGAATGCCACACACTGTGTGTGTACCGGCCCTGTTTGCGCCACCCCTCCCCGCACGCACTCGGTGCTGATTTTCACTCCCTCTCGAGGACGCTCGCGGCCCATAGCGTCCTCTCGCAAACACCGGGTGGCAGTCCCCGACTGACCGCTCGGCACGCCGCTCGGCACCCAGGCCCGGGGACCATCGGGGCGAATGCAATTACACTGACCTAATAAGGGAAGTCCTCGTCCGCCGCCTCCTTCCTCCCCTCCTCTCCCCTCCCCTCCCCCGGGCCACCGCAGGCCGCACAACAGCAGCCCCACCCACCGTCGTCACGACCTCGCCCACCACCACCCGCACTCCTCTCCTCCGCGACGCCCTTCCCGCCGACTTTTAACGGGGTTGTTGTTCTCGTATTTCTACGCGCGCCTGCCGCGCACAGCGATCGTCAGCCCCCGAGGAGCGGGAGCGGGCGGAGCGGACGTTGAGTGGACGGGTGACGCTCTCGCGTGCACCGCGCAGCGGCGGCATTTACCGACGACCGAGCCGCGTCAGCGGTGAATAACTTACACCACAATCACAATCAATAAACCCCTTCTCTTGGGTTCATTATGGCACCTCCTTCGGCGACAATATGGCTTCCCTTGTTGAGAGACACACCTCCACTGTGTGTACTGCTGGTAAAATTTTTAGTTCTTGGTGCTCCACGGTGAAATTAACGTAACGTAAATCAACGTAAATTAACAAACGTGTCTTGTAGTTCCTATTTACAAAATATGTTGGAAACTTGTGACAGCCCATTGCTGCTTGTCGATCGATTATAAGGCGATGCATTGGGCTTGTAGAAGAACAATGTCGTATTGTAATTTTACAACACACCATAAAAAAATTCCAGTGAATCTATACGTCTATTTTTTACTGTGTCTGTTGTACTTCTTTCGAACAGTCAAATAGTCCACAGCTTTCCAAGTCAAACTGTATAACACGATGACGTAGCGCCAATAAAACCGAGGGGGCAATAACTCCCTTTTGAAGTGTACACATGATTCCCGAAATTCTTGTTTCCCGGTGATTCCCGTCCGCTTATAATTATTACATAGGTTTTTCGGGGGGGTTTAGTGGTATAAAACGCTTATTTCGACTGATTTGTACTTATTTCTCTATTGATTTTGATCAATTTTTATCCTGATGATTCCCAGACAGGTGTACACATGATTCCCGGAGTTATTGCCCCCTCGAATAAAACTAAAGTCTTACAGCTTAAACTGCACAGCAAAAGATAATTTACACAGTGCACATCCTATACACAACTACTGTATGGCTTTAGTTTACCGGTTGAATCTAAATAACTGTCGTGCAACCCCTTCTTGGAGAAAATGCACTTATTTCAAGAAAATTCACTTGATTCAAGGGAGGGTGCCCGTTCGTGTGCATTTGCAATAAAGAATGTCAGCCGTGCTTGATGCTGCATGAGCACTCACCTGCTTGAAGCCCCGGTACATGACCCGGATCTCCTGCCGCGAGAACTTGGTCTGCCGGCAGAGGTCCTCGAGGGCGACGGGCCGGTGCTTCACCACGCGGCTGGGCTCGATCTCGAACACGCCCTCCTCCACGGGGCTGTCCGGCGGCGTGGCCATGGCGGCGGAGGGCCTCCCGGGCCTCCTCCCGGGCCTCCTCCCGGGGCTCCTCGGGGCTGCGGCCGCTCAGCGCGGGGCTAGCGCGGCTCAGCGCCGGGCCTCGGGCGGGCAGAGCCACGGCCGCCCCGAGCCGCCATGCCGCCCGCACTGAAAAAACAAAAAAACACCGTCAATTTAAGATATTTTTCATCATTTCTAATTCACAATTTTCACTGTAAAACCAACAATCGGACACCTTCGACTGAAAGGCACACAGTTCAGCCGCGCGCTCCGAAAGACATGCAGTTTATCGCTCTAGAGGAGCGGCGCGTGAGTTTTGAAAATGGCGCTGAACTGCGTGCCGTTCAGTCTATGGTGTCGCGGTCGACCTTCGAACACAAAGGAACAGGGTGGTGCCGGCTTTGGTCATCTGTTACAACAGCCTGGACTTGCACCCTGTCGGACACGGCTACGGATACCGGGCATGGCACTTGGAGCGGGAAATTAACATTCTCTCGCCGTTCAGGGGGCAGAAACTGGTACCTGACTTGCTGATGTAAGCAGGTTTTCGCCACAACAGCTGATAATTGGCTTTGGCTTTCATAGCTAGTTTTCCGCAAGCCAGAGGACAACGTGATTTGCTATCACGAACTCAGCTAATCTGTCGTTAACTCTGAAAACAATCTTATTTTACATACATGTAGCTCCATATTTAGGCCTCCAGGAGGTACCCTAGTTGTAAAAGAGAGAAAGTATCTCCACAGCAAACAGCAAACGCGAAGCTCAGGGTTGTTTCCGGAATAGTTCACGGTTCTTTAATTTTGATGGTTTGTGAGCCTGGCAGAGGTGGCAATGAAGTCATGAAGTTGGGCCATCCTCAGATTTGTTTTACTACCAGTTTGCAGTAAAAACTCTCTCAAATACGAGGCGGGAAAAGCCAACCGGGAAAAGTGCTTTCCCGAATCAACCGGAAAGTTCATTTACTCGTCGACCCGAACTTTTTCTTGAAGTGGAACGTGCTCCTGCAACACCAACACGTGGTGTAAACAGCTCCGCGATCTATATGACGTTGGGGAGCGTTGGCGGGGCGCTGCGAGACTAATAGCTAGCAGGGAGCTGGCGGGCGGCCTGGCGCGCTTGTCTGGAGGATTAGAAAGTGTGACTTGCTTACAGAAGTTCGCCGTCTCCTACCTATTTGAAAAAAAAAAAAATGTCTGTGAAGCGTTGACTGACGTGAGAGTCAAGCGAGTAGTGGAGCAAAAGTTTGAGCAAAAATAAAAAGAAAAGAAAAAAGAAGAAAAAGGGAAACACTTAAAAATCGTTATAGGGGGCAAGACAAGAAAAGTTAATTTTCAACTATCCATTCTGACCAATCCTTTCGTTTTAGTCGACACGAAACAGATCGCGATGGTCGACCCAAGGCAACACCAAACTTTCCCAATCGAACGAGTGTAACCGCACACAGTTTGTTTGCATAGGAAGGAGATGTTTTGCAGACTGTCTGGCGCGCGAGAGCTGGGGTAGGGGGAGGGGGGGGGGGGAGCTTCTCGCACGACACTAGCCGGCGTGTAGGAGGGCTACCGATCGCGTGAGTGCTCGGTTTGGGTTCCAAATAAAACAAGAGTCCTGGTTAGGTGTTGATGACTGACGACAAGTGCTGTCTATATATTTGCAGAGTTCTACTGCTGTGCATTCCTCCTCTTCCTTATCAGCGCCCTCCTGGCTGACGGGCGCGCTCACGTCAGCGGCGCCGCCCCTATTTCTATCGCGCTATTCTCTGAGGCGGGGACCGCCCCGCCCCACGTGACAACCAGCCTTGACATTTCAACCAACTGCAATGCTCTTACTACCCCCACCTCTACTGCCACTGTGAGCATACATAAACGTAAAAAATATATACATGATATATAGCCGCTTGAAATAAAAGGAGGAAAAACGTGGCACGGTGTTCAACACTGTAAAAAATTAAGAGTCTAATATGGAACGATGTACGGCGTTAGATACCGTATATATTTTTATTTTATTTATTTAAGGATTGAATAGGCCCCAGAAGCCAAGGCTCATTTAAAGGGACAGTATACAACATTATTTTTGTTTTATTATAGAGATGAACAGGGCAGGCTTACAGATAGTAATTTAGGTAACAATTTATTACTATTAATATTACTATTTTATTTTTGTAGTGCGGGTCGCTGTATTTTGATGATTCTCTCTTTTATCGCTTCCCTTGCTCCTCATGCAGAACAGAGAGAAACCACTGCACTGCACGGTTCGCACCGAGGCTCTTGTTCGCCGCTCCACCCCCTCCCTCTCCGCTTCTCCTTGCGAATCCCTATTCTACTGCTGTGGGGCCTCGCGCCCCCCAGCAGCGACTGCCAGACTGCCGTCAACAAGGGACAGAGGCCTAAGCAATTAACTGCAGTAAGGGAAGCTGGGGTCCCATGAGACACTTTTTGTTTTTCGGGCCTGTAGGCCACAATTGTTGGGATATTTGAACTTTTAAAGTCGGAATTGAAAGTATGGTTAATTGCCTGTCAAATGATACCCAAGTCATATTTTTAGTACAACTCTTTTTCATACAGGAGTAAATTTGAAAAAAACCTTGCAAAGTCCCATGGGACCCCGGGCCCGGGGTCCCATGAGACTCGCTCGGGGACCCATGAGACACTTGTAACTTTCATGGTAGAAGAGGTAAAGGGACAGGAAACAAATGTTCCTTAGTCAGTTAAATGCCTTAATAAAACAAAACAATCGTTTCAAAATATAATAGAACGGTTAACATTTACCAAAAAAAAATATTTGGCTAAATAAGAGGAAGATCAGTTATATTGGACTAATTACTCTGATACTTAGTGCGCAACTGCTTAAAACTTGCAACTGCAACTGA
>NW_026267204.1:254842-259860 GCF_000697945.3 Frankliniella occidentalis
GAGGCGGAACTATAGCGAGCGCCTACTGTAGTACTCGAACATTTACAAACCGAACACCACGAAGACCTCGATGTGCGTTCGAGTTCAATCGAATGCGAACATGTTTGCTCATCTCTAGTGTGAGCGTGTGTGCCCGTTTAATGTATTTGCATGTTTTTTGTGCAAACGTTCGCACTAAGTTAAACCTACGTTTCGTTTCGCACAAATTTGTACGCCGAAGAACATGATTTCCTAGAGATGAAATGCACCAAAGTGTTCAAATCAACGCAGAAATGTGTGCAAAAAATGTTATTGCTTCAATTCGGACAGATAAAAGATACAAATCCAGTTAGTGTGTGCCGAGGGGGTGATAACTGCGACTTTAATTGTACACCTGATTCCTGGAATCACTGGATCCCCGCTGATTCCCATCGTGATTCCTGCATGATTCTAGGGCCGGTGCACACGCATGATGCCCAGAGTTATTGTCCCCTCGGTGTGCGCGCATGTATGTGTATGTGTGTGTGTCTGTGTGCGTGCGCGCGCGCGTGGGAGGGAGGGTGGGGGGCACTGGACACGCGGGGCGTGCGCTGGCCGTGGTGCCGGCGGCTAGGGTGGCAAAGAAAGGGCAAACGAGTCGAGACTAAATTTTCCCATTGCACGAGCGAGAAGTGAGGAGCGACCGGGTGAGTGATCGAACGCGCGTCTGACTCTTCAGGGACCTGTGATCTCGAACTCCAGCGACGTCGGTTGTCGGATGATCCCTGTTGATCTGTTTGGACACAGCAAAAACTTGTTCCCGCCAGAAGTGTATACATTTCGTGTTTTTGGTTCTTTAACATTTTCTCTGGCACTTATTGTTAGCCGTTCCTACCCCTCCCTTCCAACCCCCCCGTCCATCCGGCCTGCATGTCCAGATACCGACATGACAGCTGCTGGTTCACTTGGGGGTCCACCGCCAGAGACTGCTCAATAAATTGCGAAAAAGGCCACGACTAACTTGGGCACGTTAAAAGTCGAAATTCACACTGAATAACCCGAACATTGTGACCCTGAGCAAATCTTTAGGGGAGGAGGCCCGCCCGCCGGCAGCCTTAGTTTACTTAAATGTGTATAGTGACTTAAAGGTCGTACCGAAGGCCCGACCAAACGCTGCCGGCGGGCCAAGCTAGGCCCGGCCTTGCCGAACGGAGTTGCCTGCGGAGCGAAGTTTGGCGGAAGGGCGGGCGTAGCTTGTTTCTGTTTGAGACCGTATCGTAACGATGCTACGACGATTATCGAAACGTAACGCGTTACATTTTTGAACAGAGGTGTATTGTATCGCGATACGATAACTCGGATTGAAAATTATCGCAACGTATCGCGATACTTTCTTTTTTGTATCGTTAACAACCCTGCTGTCCGACTCGTGTCTGCTTTATCCCAAATAAACGCCACGAGTCGATGCCGCGGCCGGGCGCGTTTTCCTTCTCATATCCTTGGCGAGTGATCGATAAATCATAGCAAATTACAAGCATCAACACAGCGCCACCGCTGTGCTGCTGCCCACCCAGTTGTTGCGGAGCGGACGAGCCACTTCCGGTTCCAGGACGTGGCGTCCACCAACAAAACTTACATACACTTTGTGTAGGAAATTTCTCGGGATTTCACGAAGATTCGCCTTTGGAAATACCCAGCGGACTTCGTTGTCTAGTTTTGAAGTGGTTTTAGGTTGTAAAGATCCCTGTAGCACGCCCGGGCACGCCTGTATGATGTCAGTACCCACATCTACAAGCCTAATTCGACAGTTAAAAGGCTTCATTGTCGACGTTGAAAACGCGAGGTATTTGCGTACTGCGGACGCCGTTATGGCGAATCACAAATGACATTTTCAGCTTCATTCACGACTACTCGTGAAATGCCATAGATTTTGCAGACAGTGTACTATTACTTCAACCGCAATCACAACCAGAGAACCATTAAAAATGAATCGACCAAATCAGGGTCGCAGGAAGCAAAATTTCACTGCTGAAAGCAACTACGATTTAGTGCCTTAATTTTTAACTAAAGTCGGTCACGTCCATCAAGACTAAGGTAATTTGACTGATCTTTTTTATTAGCGCGATTAAAATCTAGTCCACATGAAGGCAAAATTTCGTCGGTTCTGAATTTGGCCGCCTGGCCTAAACGGTTTTCTGGGTGGCACAGCAGCCTCATAATCCGGCGCACCTGTCATGAATCCGGGCGATAAATTTTTCATACCGATGCACTTCGTCACAGGCACAGCTCGACTACGAATTACTTACACCGGGTCCACTTCGGATAGAGTTCGGGTGGCAACGCTCCCCTACTTGTTAGAGTACCTACGGTATTCTAAAAACTCCTGTACATCGGACACTCACATTGAACCGACAAAGCAAGGGACTCTGTGGCACAGAGTTTTACATGCAAGTGGAGCCTAGGTGAAACTCGTGGAGTAGTGTTTCCCGCAGTTATTCAGAAAGCGCGCAACTTTCCTATCCAATTGGGGATCCGCAGGCGAGCTCCAGGGGCCGAGCTCGAGCTTTGCTGCTGCTTCTGGGCGGGATAGACGGATCCGCCAAGCCGGCACTCACCGTGGGGTTCTGCGCCAGCTGCAGGGCAGGGCGGTGCGCTGCGCGGTGGGGCGAGGTGGGGCGCGGTGGGGCGGGGCGGAAACAGCCACGTGCGTTCGGAGAGGTTTGGAGGTGGCGTTCAGGCCCGGCGGGCAGGCCGAGTCCCGGGTGTCATCGGCGGCGACCTCGCGCCCGACCACCCCCCCGCTGCAGGACCGCCGCGCCGCCCGCGCCGCCCGCGCCGCCACCAAGAGCAGCCCCCCGGGAGCCGATGCCGCGGAGCCTGACCGCTCCCGGTGCACGCGAACAACACCGTGGACGCGGGGCCTGCGCGGCGGCGCTGTGCTGGCGGTGCTGGCCGCGGTGCTGGCCGCGGTGCGGGGGCGGGGCGGGGGCGGCGCGCGCTCGGACGACCACACCGGCACGCGGCTCGAGCACGACTGGCCAGGCTCTGCCCTCGGCTCGTACCGTGGAGCTCCGCTGGCAACCCGCCGAGTGGGGCCGGGCCGGGCCGGGGAAGACGGCTGGGGCAGGCTGGGGCCCGCGCACCCACCCACGCCCGCCACCCACCACCCCCGGCCTGCCTCCGGCCTGGGCGGGGGGGAGGGTGGGCCCGGAGAGGGGTAGAGGGCCGCGGGCGGGGGAAGGGGTAGCCCGGAGAGGGGTGCGGAGGAGAGGGGGCCAACGCCGACCCAAATCGCTACACTGCAAAATAAACTGGAAATAATTAAGCCTTCTGTATGGTGAAAAGGGTGCAATGATACCGGTGGGCGCTTTATGAAGAATATGCGACATCTGCGAATTTTTTGTCAGCAGCTACTTCCCTCTCGACGGCCGTGTCCGCACATCCACACCTCTTCCTGGTGGTGTACCAATACATACACCCAGCCCAGCACCCCAAACACCAGGTAGAGCGGTCGAGAAGGTTGGCGTCAGCGTCCGCCTAACCCCTTGCGGGCCTACGGGTGGGTGTCGGCTCGGGTCGCGCCTCGCCCTGCCCGGCGGGGGTGGGAGAGGACTCGCTGCTACGCTCACCGGACTCGGCTCACCTTCCCCCCTCCCCTCCCCACCACCACGGAGCAGGCGCAGGCTCGTGCAGTATTTATCGCAGTGGGTGCAGGTGCACGCCCCCCGCCGCCCCCGCTTGGCCTCCGCCCCCACGTCCGGACAGGCAAATTATTTTTGCACAAGTTTCGATCCTCAGTCTCTCAAGTTTGCGCCCCCGCCCGCTTTGGAAAAAAGCTACATTGAGTCAGCTATATCGGTCATGCAATGTGTTTCAGCACTGCAATGGGTCGAGGCAATGACTTGAACGGATGGAAGGGGTCTTAAGGGGTCACTCTGGGGAAACTAGAACGTCTGCGGCAGATCTTGGCAAGCTCCATGGAACAATGACTAGGGGGGAAAGGGGTTAGTTATGGACCATTTCAGGCTGGGAGATTTGAAGCATGAGAAGAGGAAGAGCAAAGAGAAGAAGAACCAAGACCAAGAAAATAGAACACAAAACAGTGCAATTTACACTTACAAAACTATTCATTTATTGTGTTTGTTGATCCTGCTGTTGG
Organism: Frankliniella occidentalis; assembly: GCF_000697945.3. NCBI lineage: Eukaryota > Metazoa > Arthropoda > Insecta > Thysanoptera > Thripidae > Frankliniella > Frankliniella occidentalis. Next base: position 258,960 of record NW_026267204.1, read on the forward strand.
CTGAGCGGTATCGAAGCCTTTTTCTCCAGTCATCAAAAAGTTTGTCGTCTGTCTGTTTGTCTCTAATCACGATAACTAGAGATTGGTTTGAGGTAGGTACCTGAATCATTAGGGAAACTTTATGTCATAAAGTCAAGAACTGTACTGTTTTTGAGCCCTCTGTCTCAAAAATTGGCCAAGATAAGAACGGGCGATTTAGAAAGCATCGACTATATTGCTGATAGGAGAACCCGAAGTACCAAAATTTCGTCCGTTTGGCTCTATCACTAAGCGTTTGGGTGGTGAGGGAGTTTACCACACGGAAATGGACCCAAAACATTTTAATGTTTCCCCTCAGATTTTGATGGTCTCCTTTGGGGTAGCTCGTCAAAATAAAACTCTGTGAACTAAAATTTGTGACTATTCAGGCCGAAGGCCTTTTGCCCGACTCGGGTGTCAGGAGATAGATGTATGCCAGGCGCGTCGCAGCGTATCGGGGTTTCGTGGGATATCGCAAAGCCTGTTACGCGAGACGTGGTCTGGCGTATACATCCACCTAGGTTTCTGGTACCCTACAATTTACAATAGAAATTCAACAGTAAGGTGTTACCAAATTTCTAACTATTCGTTAAAATTGTAGACTTGTTTTGCCGCTGCGGGGGAGCTCTAGGATCGTCCTGCTGCGCGAGTCTGGGCTGCGACATCGTTTGGAGGGTTTCTGCCGCGAGACCAGACAAATAAAGGGGCTGGTGTTGGTGGTGGCGGCGGTGCAGGGCGGGGGCGGCGGCGGCGGCGGCCGGGCGGCAGGAGAGCCAAAAGGCGGGCACATTTCCGCTGCAGTGACACGCCTGAATTATGGAACTGCAGCCTCCCCTCTTTTTGACGTCGTAGAGAGACCGCCTCGCGCCCCCGCCCCCTCCCA
>NW_026267204.1:260042-262595 GCF_000697945.3 Frankliniella occidentalis
GGTTCGTCTAGGCGAGACATGGGCGGGGTCGGGTTGCTTTTTCGTGATACACCGTTAGTAGGAGTTTGCGAACTACTAAATAAAACACATGTCACAAAACTTCGCATCCCTCTCACACACACAATGTCACATCCACCGCCGACAGACCCTCGCTGTCTGCACGACTCGTTGGCGCCGCGTCCCCAAACCCCATCACTCCAGGAGATAAATTAAATTACAAAAGCTGGAGGACGCGGCAAGGCGGGGTAAGGCAGGGCACGGCAGTCGGCGAGGCAGGGCATAGGGCAGGACAGGGCAAGACACACGGCTGGGCAGGGCAGTGCAGGGCACGGCACTCAGCAACGCAAGGGCAGGGCAGGGAAGGCATAGGGCAAGGTGTAATTACACCTTGGGGCAGTTCGCTCCTCCGCATCGTCGGTCATTCGTTTACTCCAAATTTCGCTCAAAAATATCTTGCTTCCAGAGAAAGGTTGCGATAATAATGAAACACCTTCGGTTTTGAGGGGGCAGGGAACCAACTTAATAGAGCTAATGCGAGTGAGCCACCCCCACCCCCCGCGGCTAGCAAAAAATTCCCTCCGCCATCCGTTAAAACCATACCACACCCACAAAAAAAAGAATGGGATGGTGAGACGTAACGAGGGGACCTTAGAGTGCATGGAAACTCCCGGGGCCTGAGAGAGAGGGAGAGAGAGCAAGAGAGCGAGAGAGACGAAAGAGAGAGAGGCATAGAGAGAGGGAGAGAGAGAGGAAGAGTGATAGAGACAGAGAGGCTTTCCAATTTCGCTGACGGCAACCTCGTGCTCGGCCAGAGTGAAAGAGAGAGAGAGGTCACGGCTCGTCGCCAAGAAGGAGGGCCGAGGTCGCGACCTGGGCCGGGCTCCACCGAGCTTGTTTATTCTTCATAGCTGCCGACGGGGCTGCCGTTCCTCCGCTGCTTCTGCGGCTCGCCGATCGCTTATCGGGCACGCCCTCCTGCGAGCGATACTGCAGGCCGCTCGACACTACTGCCCCGCCGCACAGCCGGCGCGGGTCCTTTCTCTTCACTTCTCTCTCTCTCTCTCTCTCTCTCTCTCTCTCTCTCTCTCTCTCTCCGGCACGCAGTGATGCACTGGGCCGCCGCGCTCCCGCTCGACCCCGCTCAGTCAGTGACCGCTGCCGTCAAGGTCAGGATGGGCGCGCGCTGCATCATGGACCTGGTGCCGCTGGCCGCCGCCGCAGTGATCGTCGTCGTCGTCCTGGCGCTGCCGCCGTCGGCGGCCTCGGCGTCCGGGACCAGCGGCGGCAGGCTGCACCAGCACGCCCTGGACGGCATCTGGACGTTGACGAACAAGGCGAGAGGTGAGCAGCACGTCTCGAGCTTGGAGTCCGTGAACCTCGCCCCTTCATGTATTGAAAACGATTTTCAAACTAACTGGAATATGTTCGTCTGTCGTCTGCTTGTCTGTATCCCTGTCTGGCTGACTGTTCGTTTCAGTAGGAAAGTTCAGTTCGCAGATGTGTGATATTGTCTGGGCCCCTTTGGAAGCTCTCTTCCGGGGTTGCTTAAAAAACCTGCCACTAAGCTGCATTAAGCGGGTGGGAAATGGTGTTGGGGAAATGTATCGATGTATCGACACTCTCGAAATATCGCCGGCTCGGTGTTTTCAGGGCTGCAGGCGGCCGGCCGGGTGCCCGGAGGCGTCTACTCGGACCTGCGCGCCGCCGGCCACCTCCCGGAGGACCTATTCTACCGCTTCAACGACGTGGCCTACCGCTGGCCGGCCAGGGAGAACTGGACCTACGAACGCTCCTTCCAAGGCAAGTACAGTTAGGGTAAGGGGCCTGGTAGTCGATAGTACACCAGTAGTCGACACTTTCATGCTTGCGTCTGATAGCTGACGAATCGGTTGAGGTCAGGAATCTCGCATTCGAGTGGGTTGTTATTGTCACAGGTCTCACACTCTATTCAGACCACAACACTGATAAACTAAGTGTTCAACTGCTCAACACTTCCAAGTGTGCAACTGTAAGTTAAATACTTGCAAGTGTGCAACTGCAAGTTGAATACTTGCAAGTGTGCAACTCGGTAGGCGTCCACTTGCAGGTGTGCAACTCCTCGGTTGAGCACTTTCTACACAGTAAGCGTCCGATCTTAGGAAGTGTTCAACCGAGTAGTTGCACAGTTGCAAGTGCACACCTACCGAGTTTAACACTTGCAAGTGTACGACTACGGAGTTGCACACTTGCAAGTATTCAACTTGCAGTTGCACACTTACAAATGTTGAGTAGTTGAACACTTAGTTTATCAGTGAATGCACTTGTCGCCGAATCTGTGTGACCATCGAAATCCAATCCAGTCAGACACGGATTAAGGGGAAGGGGGCCGATTACCCCCCTTGTGGTCTCTAGATTGACCCAACTAAACCAGGAAACTTTTGGTGATGCAACCTGTTAGTGATGGCCCTATCTATTTTTGTACACTGAAAAAAAAATACTGTGGTGCTAAGGACAGCTGTAACACCCCCAAGAACATTTTGCTCTTGGATCGGCTTCAAGAACATGCGTTCTTGG
>NW_026267204.1:269460-272945 GCF_000697945.3 Frankliniella occidentalis
AAGGTTTTAAATTCTCCCGGAAAAATTTTTGGGAATCCAAATCTGTGCCCCTGAAGCTTCTCCTTCTCGACCAGGTCTCGGACGTGCGCGGCCCGCTCAACGGCACCGCGCACCAGCGCCGGGACTTCTCGCTGCGCCTGGCGGCCTCCTCGCCGGCGGCCTTCGTCTGGCTGGAGGCCGGCCCGCTGCGCGGCCGCTTCTCCAGGAACGGCTTCCACGTGACGGAGGCCGCGCCCGCCGAGCTGCGCTTCCACACGGACGAGGACACGACCGCGGCCGAGCTGGCCCGCCACCTCAGCGTCCGAGCGCTCAACGGCGCGCTCGCCAGCCACCACCAGCACCACCACCGGAGGGTCATTGGGGTGTGACACCTGGCCGAGGGGTCATTCACTGTACACAATAAAATTTGATATTTTCAGTCACTTTTCATCATTTTCAATCACGTATCACACCCTGTTAATCACGTTTCAGACGTTTTTTGAAATAAAGTTTTAGTCATTTTCAATAAATTTCAGTCACTTTCAGTCATTTTTGGTCAATTTTTGGTCATTTGGTTATTTTCAATCATTAATTCACTGTACACGGAAGATCGAAGTGAGGGACATTCGCACCTGTCACTGCGTGGCGATCCGAGCTCACCCTTTACTCTGGTCCTCTGCAAGGGAATTCCAGCGTACCTCCCGGTACAGCCTCTAGCCGTTCCTCTACAGCATCGGGTCCCGGTGCGGGTCGCGGAGGGCAACTTCCGGTGCGTTGGGGGCACCACTCGCCAGCTCGGCTCTCGACCACGAGCGCGCCATCTCGCGAGGGAAACCTCGAGGGCAACCTCGTCCTCGCTGGGCGCCATCTCTCGGCCAAGATCGCGGCCTCGGCGGCCACCAGCAGCGTGGGGTATCGTCGCCACGGTTGGCGCAAAACTCAGAGGAGTACAGGTAATCACAGATTTATTTATAAAAATTCAAAACAAGCAGTGCGTTCACAGATTGTCCCTCTCTCGCAAAGAAGGTTTGAACAATTATGAAGTGGTCCCACAAAGAAATGCTTTGGTCATTCTCGGTTTCAAACCCACCTAATACATCACACTAAAGACCCGTCTACAAAAATGGACTAAACCTGCACCAACTCAACCATAGCCAGCAAACCTTGAATTAACATCACAGCAACTAGCAGAACTACGACAAATAACAATGGAATGTTAATCATTTCTGAGCAAAGGTTACAGGATTCAAGTTAAATGCAAGTCAAATGTTAACAGTAAATGATTCTACCCCACAAAAATAAATGAATATGATGAGTTGTTTAAATTAATACTCCGTGAGATTCATAATTTCATAGATGCAACTACTATTAGCTACAAATAGAACAAAAAGCAGTTAGTGCTCAATTTAGTCTCTAAACTTGGATAAAATACAGATTAGTATTTCTCTGAGAACATGAAAATCTGGAACTCATCTGCCCCACTCCAAGTAATTTAAGTACAAAAAATTTCATAGCAGTTCAATAGTTAACGAAAGCAGCATAAAAATGTATATTATAGATGACTAGAGATATGATTCAAGCTACAGTTCGCTGCGACTAGATGATCCAAATGATTTCCCCAACATGCAGAGCTTCAGCTGCCATATCAGATCAATGTGTCTCGGCGGCGGAGAGGAGGAGGACAACTGTCGCAAAGAGAAGTGGAAAAGTTAGAAAACAATTTCACAGAAGTTTTTTCGTAGCAACATGAAGTTCAAAGATCTCCGAAAAGCATAAGCAATATGAAATCTCGCATAAGGTCTGAAGCAAATCCCAGATCCAGAAGCATTCTGTTAGCTATATTAATATTACCATAGCCAGCCATTCAGCCATTTTAATAGCCCATCCAAATGGATTTTCAGAGAGCAAGACACAAATGAAAAAATCGTCAGAACATTTTGCCTGAAGAAGAGCCAAGTACCCAACTGTTAAGATTAATAGCAAATCCCACCAAAGAAATTAAAAAAACACATCTCAAGACATTTATCAACATACCAATTGGTTAAATCTTTAGTAAAACATACTCCAGATAGAAGGTAATTGTACCATCAAGTTGAAGCGCGATCAAAGTTCAACCTAAAACATTTACCAGGCAGTAAAACAATATTACATTCAGATTACAGGGTTTCAAGAAAAAAAAGCAGATGCTTTACCCAACCACCATTCTCTAATACTGTAGTACTTTAACATTCCATGCAAAAAAAAAAAATATACAAATAGTAAAGCAAAATATTTAATGAGTACTTCAAGAACATTTGCTTTTGACCTTGAGTCTGACAAGATCATATTTATGGTCATAGAAAATTGGTAACTTTAAGATAGAGCGAACCACAACAAAAACTTGTCCTATTAACAAATAACTTTAAAATAATATCAACTGCAAAATGAATGGTATGGATTAAGCAAAGCAAACTAAAACTAACGTTTCACTAAAAAAAAAAAAAAAACATTAAAGAAGTAAGAATTTATAAATAAAAGATAGTTAGTAGAATAAGTTGGCGAGCAACACAACAGACTGTCAGTATGCATTTCTGGCTACTGCTTAAATGGTTTTGTTCTTTATGGCTCATCAGAAGAGGATTTGTTATACCTGAGCATGTTCAGAGGATTCATATGAGAGATGGAAGGTTCCTTCATCAATGTGGAAGATATATTCAGAGCCACAAACACACAGCAGAGGAGCAGCGGGCCAAATATTGCACCCTCGCTTCCCATACAGTAGACTCCTCCTGCTATCGACAAGCCAGTCAGGTAAGGATGACCTCTGAAAGTGGCGTCATATTTCAGATTTGACAAAATGTTAAGATAAATTATACAGGCAGAATTTGTTCAGATAGATACAGACACAGAAATACATACCCTTTAATTTCTTCATAAACCAAACCATTTACCCATGAGGTCGGTATATAAAAAGCAAGAATCATTATCACTGCCAGCATAGAATGACCTTGGGCAAGCCACAATTCTAAGACAGCTGGTATGCAAGCCCAATAAGTGCCAAGGAATGGCACAACCCCTAATATAGCAGCTAGAACTGAATATATTGAACAGTAAGTAAAACGATTCCTTACTCATATTCAAAAATGCAGTTTCATTGACTTGTGTGCCATATACTACTGAACTTACCAGAAGGTAGATAAACCACCTTCACACCAAACAAAGTATGAATCAACCACGCCCATAAACCATGGAACACAGCCATTTTAAAAGAGGCCCGGAACACGTCACCAACAGCACCATCAATTGCTGTTGCAATTCTTTAAACCAAAAATAAAAGGGCACAAATTAGAAAAATAAGCACTTGACGGCAATGTGACAATAATATTTCAAGCTCATCTACAAACATACTGATTTCCGCTGCTTGGGCTGAAGCCTGCAACAAGTTCTACAGGTCTGTACAAACTCCCACTTGAACTTAATAGATAAAACAGTGCTGTGAAAAATACAACCTGGAAAGAGCAGATAAA
>NW_026267204.1:272995-275369 GCF_000697945.3 Frankliniella occidentalis
CTTCTGTCATTGGTCTAACGTCAACCACGTACGACAAGCCACAGCAACACGCCTGTCCTTAGCACCACAGTATTTTTTTTTCAGTGTAGAGGGTAGGTTGCATCAGGAAACGTTACCGGGCTTGGTCACATGATGAAACGTTCCCTCGGTAACATTAACATTAGTTTTTCCAGTGAACGGCTACTAAGATTAGCCACGTGATCACTGTTCACGCCGTACGCCGAGCATGCCAAAACGTTGGCAGTCCTTTTTGACAGCCACATTTTGGCCTTCTTTTGGAGGCTACCAAATGTTGGCCTCTTTAAATGCCAAATTTTGAGCTTTTTTTAAGAGGCTGCCAATTTTTGGCCTCTTTGAATGCCAAAAGTTGGCCTTCTTTTGAAAGAAGGACTGCCAACATTTTGGCATGCTAGGCGACCACGGCGTTAACAGTGATGTATTCAGCTCAGCTATCAATTAAAACTGCTTTGCCAATGTCTTGGCAGCCTCCCCGTAGCCGTGTACTCAATAATGCTGGCCCCGGGCGCGCGAGGAGTAACTTGTTACTTTGAAGTCGTTTCAAGTGAGTGTTTACCCCGACCGCACCGCAGCCGCCCTTTTTAGAGCAGCAGAGGCGCTGGGCCGCCGGCCGTCCGGGGCTGGCGAGAAAAGGAAGAGGACGCCGCCGAGAGCACGGGGCGCCTTTCACTGAAACAAGTACAAAAAGTGTTGACACTTTTGCAGTGCCTCGAGGGGCCGTGGCCAAGGCAAAGCAAGTGCTGGTGCTCCACGGTGTGGACACAGTGGCCGACGTCTACCTCAACGGCCACCTGCTCGGCCACACCGACAACATGTTCGTGCGGTACCGCTTTGACGTCAAGGACCTGCTCAAGGTGAGGGAACGGGGTGTGGCTGGTGCGGCCTGGGCGTGCATAGAAAAAAACTGATTCGCTTGCACAACTACTTATTCACTGTTAACGCCATGGTCGCCTAGCATGCCAAAATGTTGGCAGTCCTTTTTGGCTGCCAAATTTTGGCTTTCTATAGGAGGCTGCCAATTTTTGGCCTCCAGAAATGCCAAATTCAGGCAGGCCAAAAATTGGCAGCCTCTAAAGAGAAGGCCAAAATTTGGCATTCAAAGAGGCCAACATTTGGTAGCCTCCAAAAGACGGCCAAAATTTGGCGGTCAAAAAGGACTGCCAACATTTTGGCATGCTAGGCGACCACGGCGTCAATGGTGTTTAGTTATCTAGCTAAACATTCAACTTTGTTTAGCTGCAGAGCAAAAAGTTTAGCTAGATAGCTAATTTTTTGCAATAGCTAATTACCTTTTGAAGCTGTTATATTGGCTATTGTTTGGCTATGTAGCGAATCTTTTTTCCCGCGTGGAGCCCCAGCAACGGCAGAAAAACGTTTGCCCTGCACGGGAAGAGAAGAATTAGCTAAATGAGCTAATGCATTTGCTAATATGGGCTTCGATAATATTAGCTCGCCTAGCTAATTGTTAGCTAAGATGGCTAAAAAATAGCCATAACATTGTGTAGAAAATAGAGCACGTAAGCTAATATGTCAACTAAGAATTAGCTATACGAGGTCATACTGTGAATCCAAGCGATATGCATAATGAATTTAGTTATTTTAGCGAACATTTTTTTTATCCCGTATCGTGTGGTGTAACTTGTGTTATTGCTCTAGGAGGACGCCGCCAACCTGCTCGAGGTGCACTTCACCTCGCCGGTGCTGGCGGCCGCAGCCCGCGCCGCCCGCCAGGCCGAGCAGTACGTGGTGCCGCCGACCTGCCCGCCGGCCAACTACCACGGCGAGTGCTCCGTCAACCTGCTGCGCAAGATGCAGGCCTCGTTCGCCTGGGACTGGGGCCCCGCCTTCCCCTCCGCGGGCCTGTGGAAGGGAGTGGCGCTCGAGGCGTACGACGAGGCCGTGCTCCGGGACGTGGGCTTCGACGCGAGCCCCGGGGCGAGCGGCGCGTGGGAGGCGCGGGTGCGCGTGCACTGGGAGGCGGGCGCCGGCGCGCGCCCCGCAGCACCCGCGGCCACCAGCGCCGTGCTCTCCGTGGTCCTCGCCCCAGCCGACGGCGGCGCCCCCATCGCCTCCAAGGACGTCCCCGTCACGCTGGTCCCGGACGCCCACGGCCTCGGACACACGGACGTCGGCCTCTCCGTGCCCCGGGTGAGTCACGCAGGCGTTCGGCGCAACACCTGCACGCCCCCGAAGTATTTTAATTTGGTCAAATGACACCCCGTATCACTGTTTGGGGTTCGTCGTCGCTTGAACGGGTGGTCTTTCCTTTAAAATGCGTTTTCGGCATGATCGAATACTTCGTCCTGTAAAATGAAACAGCCTAATGGTGCCCGACCACGCCCCGCCGCGCCGGGCT
>NW_026267204.1:283144-288548 GCF_000697945.3 Frankliniella occidentalis
ATTTATATTTTTGTATGGGTTTTTGTAGTTTTTGTCATCAGAGATAAAATGCCATGCACTCACCGAATTGATGAGGAAATTTATTACAGCAGACCCTCCTCCAAGAACAACAGAGAAAATTGTAACAGAAGATTGGAAAAGAAGGCTAACATTGCCTCTTACAATATCCCACAGAGACTCGAGCAGAGATGAAAGCATGCCAACATTCTCCTTTCCAAACTGCATCAATCCATCCAAATTCAGCAACTCTACAGGAAAAATGAACTGTTAGAATTGATCCAGTAGAGTGTGTGTAGACTGATGAACTGAAAATAGTAACTGCTCATAAATATTGGGGGAAGGGGAATGACAGAATATGTACCTGGAGTCTTCATTACGCCATCCAAAAAACTCTCCCAGCTTGCGTATACAGCACTTGATGATACTTTGGGTCCCATAGCACCAGGGAGTTCAGACGATGTCATCATCCAAGCTTGATAAATGCGATCCCACAGTTCAAGAACCCTCTGTTCCAGGAGTTCTGCTTTGTCTGCATCAGCATTTTTCAGCATTGCATGGACCTGAAATTTATTTTGAAAAAGAATAAGAGCAATAGAAAGAGTGACCATGTCCATTGACAGTAACAGTTACACGTAGATGAACTAACCATGCTTGATATACTCTGTCGACCATACAAATAGGCATTATCCAAAACTAGATGCAGTTTTTCTTGAACTCCCTCAGGAAGAAGAGCCAAGATTTCCTGGTTGTGGCTCAAAGTGTTGTTAATTGCATTTCCAGCAACTTGCACCAAGTGTATGCCTTCAGCATACACCTGTAAAAAATAAAATTGTGATATAGATAGAAATTCTCATTCAAAATGATTAGATTTAAAAATCCCTTCAAAGAAAACTTTTGCACTGAAGAGTATAATAAAATTTTGCACTTACATTGAGAGTTATGAATATTGTAGTGCTCAAAAGAAAAACAAGAAGAGCAAGAATTACAAGAACACTTGCCGCAGAATCAACTGAGTCTCTGAGAGATAGGAGAATTTGTTGGCGCAAAGAAGTTTGCATCTGCAAGGATTTTGAATTATTAAGTAGGTTCTGAAATTATAAAAACATGTAATGGATGTCTAAGAGGCATGAGCAAGCATACTTTCAAAAGCCCAGAAACAAAAGGAGGGCAAATTGCATCCTTTCTGGTAGAACTCCAGGTAGACAGAGAGTTCTGGAGGATTTCATACTGGCTAGAGAGCCAACTCCATACTCCAAAATAGTGACCTACAAGTTTAAACATATAACACATCTTTCATGTTTCCTTTTTCCTGCTACGGTATACGAAAAATATTTCATGTAATACTTACCAAGATGCTTTATAGTGTACATAAAGATGGTAACTGGAAGGAAATGAAGAAGCCACAAATGATTCCAAATAAAAACTGCCAAGCTAGTCCATCCCAACACATACAGGCAGTTCTCACTAGTTATTCTATCATTTTCTGGAGGAGCACTTTTTAGTGTAGTAGGTCGTATTGCAGCCGCTGCTTGAACCTTTAAGTGGTTGTCAAGCTGCAATATACTTCAAGAAATTAAAATTTATATTTTAAGATATAGCCATTTTTGGTGGGGGCATACAGAACTGACCGTTGCTAATGTGAGGCTTCTAATGGTGAGGGTATCGGGGAGAGAGCTAGCTCGTACAGGAAACTGGGTGACGTGAGGGGAAGCATTACTGGTACACTAGAGGGAACCTACCATTCAAAGGGATGACGTACCTCAAGTGGATTTCTTGGTTTGCTCAAGCCGTCAACTTCTGAAGGAGATGGAATGTGCTCATCATTCTCATTAACACCTTTGAAGTCCGCGGATCTGTCAGTAGATTCATTGATTATGGTGTCGGTGGGTATTACTGGAAGAGACTAAGGAATAGAGAGTTAATTAAAATTATAGGTAAGTGGTAAAAATTAAAAAAAGGGATTTTACGGAAAGATCAGCCTACCTGGGTTGGCATAATTATTTCTGATGTGCGCTCACTACTTGTAGCACTTTTCATTAGAGCTTCCACCAAGGATAAGTGCCTCTCTATGATTAAAAACAGAATATGTTTTCAATTGCAGCTTAAGATCCATCCAAACATCTACAAACAGAGTCTTTGAATGAGCTCACCTTTTGATGACTTGTATGAATCACTTGCACACCACTTCTCATAGAAGTAACCCATGCAATAAATCGACTGAAGCAGAATAAATGCTATCACTTGATAAGACTGGCCAACAAAACGAGCAATGTAGCCAGCTCCAAGACACCATAAAACATAGGCACCGATGGAGAAGCGGTTTGAATTTTCAGGACTCCACCACAGTGTCAGAGTTGAAACGTATCCACAAAAATAGGTGAGAAGCTGGAACAAAATAATATCAAATTGCATATATGACAGCCATGAAGACGGTAACCTTTAATTCAAATTTTTAAGACTGACCATTGTACCACTTGACAGACTGACAATGAAATTAATAGCAGCATACAGTGCATAGATCATTCTCCACAGCAAACACAGACAAGCCTGTGGAGTGTACCCATAGAGGGCTAAAAGAAGAGGCAAAGCAATACTCAAACAGAGAATGAGTTTCAGGTTTCTATACAGCAGGCCTCCTATTCTGTCTGAGAATCGGTCAAAGGCGCTGACAGGTATCATGACGAAGGCCACTGCCATGGGAGTTCCTCTTGTCTCCAGCACATCCAGCCAGTTTTTGACGGAGTAAACTAAAGAATACTTAAACGGGTGCAGAACAGAGCCCAGCAGCAGAGCCCATAGGAGTGGTTTCAGGAATGGGTCAAGGATAAAGAATAAGGCATACAAGGCGGCACAGCAAACCACCAAGAGCAACATGGCAAGTGCATTGTAAAGGGCATTTTTTACTGCTTTTTCGTGTCCTTGGATGCCTAAACTTCCCCCAAGGAAGTTCCAAACGTTGTTTAGGGTAGTTGCTCTGGAGGAAGCCATCCCCTTCATGCGTCCAGCTCAACAGCTGGCCCCCAACTCAGGAACGGACACACGTCTCTTGCAATCCGAGGTTACTAACACAGGACGGGTTACTCCCACAACAGGTCATTAAAGTAACCACTGTCAAGCTGTCCGAGAGCACAAAATCGAGTTGATAAGTTGACATGCCCTATTAACCCTGTCAAATCTTCCTTTGTTATTGTTTTGTTACCAAGCGTGAGGGCGTGGCTCGAGGGAGAGATATGAGAGACGGCTGGTGTACACGTAACGTCACAGCCTTCAGTTCTCTCACAAGGCGGTGAGCTGCATCTTGGAGGGAAAATACGACTCCCCCGGCCAGGCCAGACCGCCACCGGAAGTGGGTCGCGATTGAATACGGCGACAGGTTTCGCATGAAATCGTATGTAGCTACGGTTAGAGGAGGTTGTTTCTTGTTTTCCGCGGGATTTTGTCGAAAAGAAATCCATTTGGAAAGGCGGCGCCGACAGTTTTGTAGATCCCATCACTAGACTAGCCCACAAGAGCAGAGGTAAGAGAGCGGAGCATACGCCAGAGACGTTGTATGATTTGGTTAAACGACCGATGGACGCGAACCTGGAAGTTAACCCTGTGTCGGCCATCTTGGAAAGGAAGGGGTGGCGGTGGCAGTTACGGCCGTTGCTCCAGCGCAGCTCTAGTTCAGTGACAGCTGGAACCAAATTCAGTTTGTGCAAAAATCTTTGTTTATTTTCTCAGATCCCGTGGAACACCCGAGTGGCATCCATATACATTATCACGCCATGGAGAAGGTCGTGCACAACGTTGACTCGGCGCCCGTTCTGGTCAGCATGACCGTGCCCAAGTCCAGCAGCCTGTACTGCTTCACCGCGAGGATAGACCCTGAGGACATGAAGGACCCGTCGGCCAGGTCCGACTTCCACTGGCAGACCTTCAAATGCAGGTACGAACGTTCAGCGCGCGACGCACAGCACAACCCGTGATCAGAGATTGTGCACGCACCTGCTCGCCGACCCTCGTGCTCTCCCACCCTCGCCCACCCCTAACCCTACCGAGACCACAGCCTCAGGTCCGACTTTCCGAAGCAGAGGAGTTTACAGGAGGGAGGAAAGTCGGACGTTAGGCTGTTCAGCCTGTGACCACACATCTTGCAAAGTCTCAGGACAGGACCACGGCGTTTTGCACTCGCTATGGTCGCAGCAGCTGCCGGCGTGCCGCCTTAACCACACCCCCCAGCTGACCATTCTTTTTCCTGCCCTCTCCAACTACACCAGTAAACGTCGTGTTTTTTTTTAACGCACGGCAATAAAAGCACATGCCATCGGCCTGTGAAGTTCGGTTTACCTAAGCCGGCTTTAACTACTCCCCCGCACCGAGCGCGCGCGCGCAGCGCAGCAGTGGTGCAGCAGTCCGAATGACCCCCTCCCCTTCCCCCTTTCCCCCTCCTCTCTATCCGAGGCGTATAATCTACGGCGTTAATAAAAATTTCTCTCTGCTTCGGCAGTAACGCTGCAGCAGTTTCATTGTCCAATGTTGCAGCCGCGGCAGCTCGGCGGCGCCACGCGCGAGTCGTAACAACCCGCCGACCGCCCCCTGCCGCCGCAGGGTACCGCAGGGGCGCGTGCTGCGGCCGCCCCTTTTAGAGTGCCCGACGTGCGTGCGCCCGCGAACGTGTGTCATTGGGATTTCTCAGCGTTATTTCCTCCTGTTTACCTGCGAGAAAATTGTCAGTTTTGGCGGTTTTGTCGAGTGGTCGGCAATAGTCGCGTTCTCCTCTGTGTAGAGGGCCTCACACACGGTGTACTCCTCCGGCATACTCCGGGTGTTGTACTGTTCAAAGCCCAGCTGCCGACGCCTCGGGTCTCGTATACTATCTCATTTTATTTCTGGTTTTCGTCAGGCTGCTGGTGTTCAGCGCGCCGGTGCTGGTGTGCCCCGTGCGGTCCGTGGACGGCCCGCTGCGCGACCTGACGGTGGTGTGCCGGCGCAGCGAGCTGGACGAGCAGCACGAGCAGCTGCCGCAGCCGCCGTCCGAGGTGCGCGCCAAGCTGGCCGAGCTCAACCTCACGCTGATCCGGGTGCGGCCCCTGTCGGACAGCGAGTACGCCTCGTGCCTCGAGTACACCCTGCAGGCCAAGCTGGCGCCCCTGTGGAGCCCGCTGGCGATGCGGCTCGTGCAGGGCAAGGACTTCCTCACCTGCGGCGAGCCCAGGGACAGCGTCAGCCTCCGGATCAACGTGAGCGGTGAGTCAGTCGAGCAATCGGCCCGAGGGGGAGTACTTTATTTTCAAAACAACCAGTGTACTCTGTGTACTACACCCTCCCAAAAATGAGATAAAAAACTCAGGAACGAACCATAAATCATAAAAATCAGAATGGAATGAAGAAAAATCACCCTAAAATCCGAAAAATATCAGGA
>NW_026267204.1:292768-296405 GCF_000697945.3 Frankliniella occidentalis
CCACCCCCTTGCGTTCCTCCTTTATCGAATCAGGTTTTTGATTTTCATTCATTTTCCATTCCGCCTCGTCCTTTCTGTCGTTGTGCGCAGGGAAGCAGACCCAACGTCGACTGGAATTTCTTGAAGCGGGCGCCTCGCGGGGAGGAAAACAAGGAGAACAATCCGCCCGAGGTAGGTGAACGTAGAGAACGTCGTCGTTTCTCCAGGAAGGGATAAATGAGAAAGGGGGGGGGGGCGCATGCCAGAGTCGATTCCCTAATCGGATGACGCTCGTTCTTAGGCCGCCGCCAGCACCGGGGTCGTGCCCGTGTTCCGGGCCCGGGCGCCCATCCCCGCCGAGGCCCGCGTCGTGCCCTCGGTGCCCCACTCGACCTGGTTCAGGCCCTCGGCGAGCAGCTCGCCGCCGCAGCCGAGAGACTCCACGCCCGCCGCAGGCACATCGGCGTCCTCCTCGCCGATGCCCAGGTCGTCGCCTTCGGCCAGCGCAACGCTGGCGCCGTCCTCAGTGGCCAGGTGAGACAACTCCAGAAGTGTGATTCTGTCCTTTCGTTATCGCCGTAACAGTTACTTTTCTCAATCGGAGCACACCGTCGTCAGCTTCGCCATTGCTCGCCTGCATTTTAACCGACCGGCATTCCTTTCTGGTCCGCAGCAGCGAGCCCGGGTCGCCGGCCTCCACAGCAGCGGCGCCGGCGCCCGTCGTGCCGGTGTTCCGCATCCCTGCCAACAAGCCCATCTTCCTGCCGCGGCTGAAGGCGCCCGCCCCCGCCAAGCCCCGCGCTGCCCCCGCCAAGCAGGCGTCGCCCAGGACCACCGGCGCCGTGGGCACCTCCTCCAAGGCCTCCCCCAAGGCCTCCCCCATGGCCTCCCCCAAGGCCTCAGGCGGCGCGCGCGGACCCAAGCGGACGTCCACGGACTCGCAGCTGGTGCCGGAGTTCGCCTCCGAGGACGCCGTGCGGCGCGCCAGCGTGCCCATGCTGCACGCGTGGCTCAGGGACAAGGGCGTGTCCTTCCGCAGCAAGGACAAGAAGGCCGACCTCGTGGAGAAGGCCATCGAGCACCTGGCGGTCCTGCGGAGGAGCTGAGGAGGAGGTGAGCGCACCTCCCTCCCCGGGTCGGTGCCCGGAGGGCTACTGGAGGGCAACTAGATGAGGACAAGACAGCTGTTCGAGCAGTGCAATTTAGTTTATCGTTCAATCAATCAACTTTGAATAAACTTGCTCTTAAATAGGGTGTAAAAAGAATACTAGTCAATTACTATTTTGTTAACATTAGACGTACTGTATTTCAAACACCTGTGATCGCTCTAATTGCCTTCACATTGATGGCTGTGATTTCTACTATTCTTTTTAAATCAACTTAAACTGCAGTTTACTTTACTTGCCTGCTGCAGTGTATAAACATGAGCTAAAATTTTATCTACATATCTCTTAACTCATTTTTTGTCTCATCTTAAAGGGTTTTAACTATGAATTTTAAGTCTTTGTGTTGTTAATGAATTCTGAACACATTCTGCTAATGAACTTTACCATACTATTTATATTTTTGAAACAGGGTTTTTATGTTGTTTTATGATTCTTATACTTTATCTAATTGCTAATTACTATCAACTGATCCACTGAGTGTGGAATAGAAGGGTTTCAAAACTGACCCTCATATTATTTCGAAACAGGTTTTATTTTGTTGATTTATGCTTCTCAAAGTGTATATTTATGTCAATTGTTATCATCAACTTATGTAATGTCAGCTGGATTTGACACTCATTTTATTTGGAGAGTTTTATATCTTATTTTTATGCTTTCCATACTTTATCTAATTTCCAATTGTTACCATCAACTGACTATCTCAATGTAGAACAGAGGTTTAGTGACTTGCAAAGAAAGTTACACCACAGTAATTATTCTAGCTTAATTTTATCAGAAACTATGGTTGTTATGTAAAGAAATGAGATAATGGCCAAGCAGAGATGCTATTAGATACGCGGATGGTATTTACACTATAGTAAGAAGCGAACTTTTGTTTTACTGGGGCTGTTTCAAGGCCCATCAAGCGTACTACATGTTTTTATCAAAAGTCATTTAAAATGTGTCAAAAAAAAATAAATGTTAAAACTGTTCAATAGTGACTATAAAGACCCTCTTGGGTAATTTTTTGTAAAAAAAAAATAATGCTACAATATCAGGCATTTTGGTAAACAACTTACGCTAAAACAAAGCTTGTAAAAATATTTCTTTAAAATAAAAATGTCTGATCGGAAATTTTGAAAAAAAAAACAATAAGAAAACGTTTCTAAGAAAATAAATATTTTGTATAATGAATGAATGAATAACATTTGAATAGTGACTCGGGCTTGTTGTGCGCGCCTTTGTGTGCCGCGGGAGGATTACCCGCTCCGTCGGTAATTGGGGGGAGCAAGAGGGATGACAACGTATTGTCACGGCCAGAGGTGGCCTTTGTCATGGCGGCCCTCTCCTCTGGGCCGGGCTGGGCCTGGGCCTGGGCCCCCGCGTCCGAGCGACAGAGCAGCAGCGGGGCACAGCAAGCGCCCCTTACTTTCCACTGCTTCCTCCTCCTCCTCCTCCTCCTCTTCCTCCCGTCCTCGACGCGCTCCTCGAGGCTCGCTGCTGCCACCCTGCTGCTGCTGTTGCGCGGGTGGAATGACACGCGCCGTCTTCCTGCTCATGCTCCTGCTCGTGTCAACCGCGGGGCGGGGCGGGGCGGGGCGGGGCGGGGACACCCGCGGCGAGCACCTCTGCGAGCGAACGGTCTGTAAAAGAAGCAAATAAAACGGAACAAGAACCAACTGCTCAAGGTGGCGGCGTGGGCGGGGGAGAAAGGGCGACAGTGGGAGCCAGAAGAGGAGCGCGCGGCGTCGCCGCCTCCGACACACCTACACCCACAGGACGACATGACGCACCGACGAGACGGTGCGCTCGTTTACACTTTCGGGAGCGTTTGTCAAGCACGTCAGCCACCCCCCCCCCTCTCGCACGCACGCACAAGCAGTGTGCGTCGCAATGAAGCGGCAAAGATGGTTCAGAGAAGACGCAGGGGTTGCCTACTCGCTCTGCCTGTAAGGCGTCACAGCCACGGTGCAGGGAGGCAAACCCGCCCGCACCCGCGTCTTCTAGAAGAGAAGACACAATGTGATTCAGAGCTCTGAATCACTCGGTACGCGCATCCGCAGAGAGAAATGAGACATAGGCGCGTTGCAAAGTTTAGTCACCCCCCCCCCTCCCCCATTCGATTCTACGTATTTTGCGGGTTATTTCTCACTGGATAGATATTTCAGGCCGCTGTGCCGGCACGCCGCGCTTCCGTGAACCAGTGGGCGGGCATCTGGAGAATGACAGGAGCGCTGCTGAGCCATAGTCAAAGCAGGCAGCCATCAGCCATGATCATATTGCAAACTTGTTTACTCGGAAGCGCGTCTAGTCCGCATTGTGTCTCCCCCCCCCTCTCTGCTGGCGTTTGACGGAGCCCCCCCCCTCCCCCAATCTTCGTCGGGTCAGCAGGGCCCTGGCCCGGGGCTGGCCGTTATCTGCACTCCAGGCCTTGGCTATTGTGGTTATTGGCACGGCAGGAGCGGCAGCATAGCCATCCGTCATAGCGAGCAGCGCCGCGCGTGCCCCCCCCC
>NW_026267204.1:300911-301423 GCF_000697945.3 Frankliniella occidentalis
CTCCCCCCCTCTCTCTCTCTTACACACACGCATGTCACGCACACACGCAAGTCTGATAACACGATTCTTATCTCTCACCCCCTCCCCTCCCTCCACTCTACTACTGCGCTGTGTCTAGAGGTGCTAGAAGAGGAGTAAATGTCCGCCCCGCCGTCCTGCCTCTCTCCCCCATTCGCCCTCTGCTGCTGCGTTCTACCTCTCCCCGGAGGCCTTTGTAGAACTTGCACAGGAAGCAAGTTGTTGCCCCCGTCTACTTTTCACTGTTGACCCGCCCCGCCACGCCCCGCCACGCCCCACCACGCCCCGCCACCGCCAGGCCCCATTTATAGAAGGCCCTCAAGGTGGACAGCAGCTCTGGCCCCTGCTGATTCCCCGCCCGAGGACTACAACAATACTACAATGCGCCCCCGCCCCGCCCCGGGGGACGGTCGATTGCGGACATCTATGGATCCGGAGGGTCAGAACGGTCGATTGCGGACAAAGTCTTTTTGACAGGGGATTACCGGGTCCCG
>NW_026267204.1:306063-310739 GCF_000697945.3 Frankliniella occidentalis
CCCGCCCCACCGCCGCCGCGGGCAGCAGAGGGATGCTTTGCCGTTACTGCTGCTTGTTTCAAAAAGTTTTTCGGACAGAGAAGAACGCTGCTGCTACGCCAGGCTGGCTCACGTGTGAGCAGGGCGGCGGGCGGCGGGGCGAATGCCTCCCTGGCGGGTACACGGCGGCGGCGGGGTACACGGACCCGCCGCGGAACAAATGCGAGAGCAGAAAGAGAGAAGCTAAAGCGGACAGGCGCAACAACGGCGGCCCGAGATAGTAGGGCTATGTGGTGGTGGTCCAATTCAACTGTAACACCAGGACCTATGGAGAGTATTCGCTCCCAGGGCCAGGACGATCCTCCAAGGTGGCTGACTCACGCCGCGCACACTATCATAGCACTGCTGTGCAGCATGCAATCGTGCGGGCGGGTTGCCTACACTGTGAATCAGGGGTGTCCAGTCCAGCCATAGTGCGACTTCAGTTGCACGACGCTAGAACCTGTGCGACTTAAGTCACACTATCGCTCGACACCTGGTGTTTTTGCCACCCTCCCTACCCCAGATTTACAACCAATTTTTAACCAATTTAGCAGGATTTAATGACACACTCGGCTCGGCTCAGAGGGATTGGTGGGGGAAGGGGAGGGAGACGACTCTCCGCCACTCTGTTTAGAGCCTAGTCCCTGGTCTCACCATAAGCTTTTTTACACCCAGAAAATGGTATCCTTAAACCAAGGAATTTTCTTTAAGAAAAAGTACACGGAAATTTTTGACCTCGGTTGCAGGTTTTTCCGTTGTTTTCAAGGAAATTAAGTTAATCTAAGGAAATTTTTTCTTTAGTAGTTCACCGGCATTTGCCTCAATAAGTTAGACAATTTTTCTTGTATTTCTTTAAGGTTAACATAGCGGTAGCTAGGGAGCCAGCAGACTGCCGCATCACGGACAGGCACGCCGACAGGCTCTTCAATAAGTCGGCGAGCTGGGCTGCTCTTGGGGGGGCTAAATAATGCGGCTTACCGAGAGCAGAGCAGAGCAGGCGGGCTGGAGGGGGGAAACGCCTAATCAGGCATTCCGAACAGTGCGCTTGCGGTACGCCCGGATAGCGCTTCAAGACGGCTGACCATGAGCGTCCTCGTAGGGGGGGGGGGGGGGGGAGGGGGGGGGAGATTATACCGTCAGGTGCGGGCTGCTGCCCGCCTGACCCTCCAGAGCACCACCCTGCTGCTGTATAGCGCTGGGCTGAGCAAAAGGGTGGGGGGGGGGGGGGGGGTGCAGCAGGCTCACCTCTACCGCACCGCCAGCTGCAGCTACTGTTGCTATGGGCAAGCCACGTCGGACACTCCTTGAAGGAGGCTTGGTGCATCAGGCTCACCGCTCACCTGTACTGTACAGCCCCGCCAGCTGCAGCAGCTGCTGGGCGAGGCGCGTAGGGCACTCTTTGACGGAGGCGCGGCGCCGCAGGCTCACCTCTACTGCGCTGTCTGCTGCAGCTGCAGCTGCTGCAGCTGCTGCTGGTGCGCCAGGCGCGTGGGGCACTCCTTGGAGGAGGCGCGGTGCTGGCCGAGGCAGTTGGAGCACTGCGTGTGCGTGGCGACGCACTCCTTGTGCGTGTGCCCGAGGCGGCCGCACACGAGGCAGGTGGTGTCGCCGTCGCAGTCCTTGGCCTCGTGCCCGAAGCGCTGGCAGTTGTAGCACTGCCACACCCGGCGCCTTCGCCTCGACGGCCCGCCCCCGGCGCCGCCCCCGCTTTGGGCTGCACGGCATTCAGATACATTTAGAGCGATTATACATCGATCCCCTCGAACATCGACTGGATGCATCTCATCCTCATCTCGTTATCAAATGTATCACAATTTCGAAAAAACAATGAAGAACGATAAGGCACAACACAATGTGTAAATGAAAAAGTATCGAGCCCATCGTAGATATCGATACATAGCATTATCAACCATTAATATCGAGATATCGCAACAGCCCTACCTCCACCGCCGGCCACGGAGCCGCCCCCCACGGAGGAAGCGGGCGACGACGGCGTGGTGGGCGCGGCGAGCTGCTGCTGCGGCGGCGGCAGCTGGTAGTACTCGGCGGGGTACGGGTAGTGGTGGTACCCCATCATGTCCTCCACCAGGTACCTGGAGGCAGAATGTGCGTCCCAACGCATGCATAAAGCGCCGCGCTAGCACTCACTCACTCTCGCCGCAGAAGCGCCATATTATGGCGCAACTCCCGCGGGCTGGCCGAGAACGCTTTTTACGCAGTTACAATTATTCGCCTTTGATCCATCTAATCTAGGCTATAGCCCCAGCCCAGCCTGTTCCCCCTATGCGAGGCTCCCAACCTTTAACGACCCAGTTCTTTCTATCAGCGCCCGGGAGCGGCCGGCGAGCACGGGGAGGACGGCCCGGGCGCGGCAAACAAGGGCGGCCTGTATTAGTATGCGTTGGGCCCGCCTGCTGCTGCCCGCCCAGCCCTCAACCGAGTTTCACGACGACGTAGAGCTTGCCTAAGACAACCCCCTCACCTCCTCCCCCATCCCCCTCGGGACCACGACATGTCAAGGTGAACGACGCGCTCATCGTCGGGTCGAGCCCCGTCCCCCCAGGGGGCGGACCCCCTACCTCACCGCTGGGGGCGGGGCGTGGTGAGGAGGGGAAACCACACACGGTGCGGACAGGGCGGCGGCCAGGAGCCCCCAGGGCAGCGTGGGGTGGTAAACGGTTACCGATATTATGACACAAGGGGGAAATTGAAAAGCAAATATTCGAGGGAGGCGTAAGGGGGTTGGGGGCTGATAGGGGACTGGGGGGTAAGGGAGGTGGGGGCGGCAGGATAGCGCACACTGCCCACACTTTCGGATCTAAGGCCACCCCTGCTAGTTGCCTCGTGCCGCCGATACCGACAGACTTACGCTCCTTGCGGCATCTCCTGGTACAGCTGCTGCTGCTCCAGGTGCTGCTGCTCGAGGTGCTGTTGCTCCAGGTGCTGCTGCTGCAGCTGATGCTGCTCCAGTTGCTGCTGCTCCACTTGCAGCTGCTCGAGCCGCAGCTGCTCCAGGTGCTCCTGCTCCAGGCGGGCCAACTTGTCCCTGAGCTCGGCGATGGTCTCAGCGGCAGCGCGCTCCGTCTCCTCCAGCTCCCACACCGTGCCCTGTTGTAGAGTGGAGGACGTTCCATGAGGCTTGGTTTAAGGTTCGGCTGATATCTGGACTGCCAGAGTACCGCGTGTCAGCGCTACGACCCCGCAGTATGTTGCGGGTTTGCCTTCCATAGCATTGGGACCATGGCGCAGTACGGCTGGAGGAGCGGGCAGGCAAACCCGAATACTGCTGGGCCGTTGCCCCCTAACCGCCGCTCACACGGCGCACAGTCCGTTTTCCTCACATATTCTGTCGGCCAACGACGGGAGTTAGGCGCCTGCGAAACTGCGGGTAGGCCAACCCGCAGCACACGCATGCACTGCACGCAAGGTGTTGCCTACCTGCCAGGCGCTGAGAGCACTACTTGCATTGGCTGAACCGGGCTGAACTAAACGTTTCGCGCTTCCGTATGACGGCGAATGATGGAGACATGGACTTTCTGGGGTCCATCCATATCGTGCTCAATCTGAGACCTGTCTCTCCTCTTACTCTTTAATTGTCACCACCAGGGCCCGGCTCCAAATGGGCCGTTTTTTTTTTGGTGACTTGGTCCTAAAGGCTTGTGCTTGCAAAGTCGAGAGAGAGGGAGAGAGAGACAGACAAAGACAGAGACAGAGACAGAGGGGGGGGGGAGAGGGAGGGAGAGGGAGGGAGAGAGAGAGAGAGAAGACAGAGAAGAGAGAGAGGGGGTGGGGGGGGAGGAGAAATCGACGAACCGGCAAAAGCGCCAAGCACCATGGGTCAGAGGACACGCTCACGTTAATCGACCTTAATTAAAGTGAAAATGGCGAGGCAATCAGGAGCCGGCACCCGGGCTGGCACGGACCAGGGCCGCCCGGCGGGCCTCCTGCGTGCTCGCTCGCTCTGGCGGGGCGGGGCGGGGCGGCGCGGGCGGGCGGGGCAGCCTGTCTGCCTGACGCACACTTGCAATCTGTCCCCCGCAGGGAGGACAGAGATATGGGGTGGGGCCCCCGGGGGCCCGGGGGGCCGGGCGGCACACCCTGGCACGTGCCTGCAGCCGGAGGTGCTCCATCTTGTAGCTGTCCAGGTCGGCGAGCAGCTGCCCGTTGCGCTCCTCCAGGCGCGCCATCTCCCTGCGCAGCGCCAGCACGGCCGCCTGCGCGTCGCGCTCCGCGTGCGCCAGCGCCGCCAGCTCCGCGGTCAGCTCGGCCAGCCGCGCGCTGCAAACGGTCAGCAAGGTCAGCAGGGTCCGAGAGGGGTCAGCTGGTCAGCAGCGCCTGCACGACCACCGCCGCCGCCTGCGAGTTGTGCCAGCGCCGCCAGCACCGCGACGAGCGCTGGTCAGCAACGGTCAGGAAGTTTCAAAGGGGTCCGCAGCGGCCATAATGTCAGCGGTCAGCAGTGCTCAGTCGAGGCCAAGTCAGAGAAAATTAGCGACAGCCTGTAAAAAATAAAAAATAGAAAAGTTTGCTGGGTCAAAGTCGGTAGAGCCGTGTCTGTATTATTAGTCTCACGCGGTTGCTCGATTCGACGAGTCGAATCACCGGTCGACCTAATCACACTGTGCCATTAGGAGTACTGCCACGGGGTAAAGGGG
>NW_026267204.1:315834-322066 GCF_000697945.3 Frankliniella occidentalis
CTATCTCTCTCTTGCCTCTCACACGCCGCACGGCCACGCCCGTGCCGCTTGGTGTATCGAAAGTCGATGCTGCATGACGGCAGCGTGCGCCGAACAGCAGCAGTGCCGCCGGCTCCGTCAAAATGACTGCCGTGTCGTCTACCACCACGCCTACCTGGCGTGGGGCGTAGCGTAGTACTGTGGTGCGGCGGAGCGAATCCTGGCGTGGCGTGGCGTGGCGTGGCGTGGCGTGGCGTGGCGTGGCGTGGCGTGGCGTGGCGTGGCGTGGCGTGGCAGGGTGTTCCGCAGCTGGAGGCACGGTGGCGACGGGGGTGTGGCACGGCACACACGGAGCAATTACCGTGCACATCCCCCCTTCTCTCTCACCCCTCCCTCGCCCCCTCCCTCTCTTCCTCTCTTCTGTCTCTCTTCTTCGCCCGTCCGTCCCTTAGTCCGCCCGTCCGTCTGTCTCTTTCCCTCCCTCCCTCCCTCCCTCCCCCCCCCTCTCTCTCTCTCTCACACACACACACACACGTACCTACGATACGAGGCCTTGCGGCCTTGCGGAGAGTACAAAAGGGCCAGACAGCCTGTTTCCGCCTGCGATTGACGCCCCACTCCACAGATCCCTCACCACGTCGATCGTACACGTACTGTTGTGTCCGAGCAAGGCTGAGGCGGGGGGATGGGGAGAGGAGGGGCATCGTGTACGAGAAAATAATAATAGGTCGATAGTTATTAGTTAACATGATCCTTGTTGTCATGTTGGTCGTTTAGGGAAAAACCAGCAAAGTGTGGCCACATCATGGTAGCGTGTTAAAACAGGCATCGCAACGAGATAGGTTTGACATTTTAGTTTGGTTTTGAGGGGGTTATTGGTTTGGATCTACTACTTGTATTGAATGCACGAGCGAACCACAACAACAACAACCACCACCACCTCTTAGTGTGGATACATAGTTCACGAAACGCAAGCGTGATTTTCACGCAAGGCGTGATTTTTAACGCCAGGCGTGATTTTTAACGCTTCGTGAGCTTCACACAGCCAATCAGGAACCGAATTTCAGCACGCTTGGCGTGAAAATCACGCCTACCGTGAAAATCACGCTCGCGTTTTGGGAACTCTTTATCCACCTTTACTAACAGGTCTTGATAGCGCTGCTGTAAAAGAAGGAGGAGGGAGGAATCAGTTGTTGCTCCACGAGCACAGTGAGGCGGCCGGCCGGCGCTTACAGTTGCGGTGGAGAGAGCACGGCCGCGTTCAATTAGAGAGGAACAACTCGAGGGAAATGACACCTGCTGGGGAGGGACGCCTCCGCCGCCACCTGCCACCCCCCACCCCTCCACCTACCCCTCCTCAGCCCCAAACACTTCCAGCCCCCGACTCATCCATACAACAAGGAACGATACACCACCACGCCAGCGGCAGCGGGCGGCCACGTCGAGAGCTGCGTCCTTTCCGAGGGGGAAACGACTTGAAGTAATCCGGCTGACAGCCGTCAGGTAATCCGGCAATCCGAGAAAATTCAAAAAAGTACGGGGTAATCCGGGGAAATTTTGGGGTGATCTGGGAAAATTTTGGGGTAATCCGGGGTAATCCTAGAGAAAAAGCAACGTAATCCGGAGGACACTCCCGGAGGTAATCCGGGTAATCCGTAATCCGGCTGAAACAAAGTTTAACAGTCGTTTCCCCCTCGGTCCTTTCCCCTCGGTCCTTTCCCCTCGTGACTGCGTGTTATGCTGTTATGGCATAGAAAGTGAAACTCACTGGTGTTGGGCTGCCCTACCTGTCTCCTGAGCTCTCCACGACGGCGGCGGTCGGCGAGGGCGGTGCGCCGACGATGGCCCCGGCCTCCTCCGAGACCACGATGTCGTCGACGGCCTCTTCCGAGACCACGATGTCGTCGACGGCCTCTTCCGAGACCACGATGGCGTTGACGGCCTCTTCCGAGACCACGATGGCGTTGACGGCCTCCTCGGAGATCACGGTGGCGTCGACGGCCTCCTCCGAGACCACGATGGCGTTGACGGCCTCCTCGGAGATCACGGTGGCGTTGACGGCTTCCTCCGAGTCCACGATGGCGTCGACAGCCTCGTCGGAGACCACGATGTCGTCGATGGCGTCGACGGCCTCCTCGGACTCCACCATGGTGACATCGGCCTCCTCTGAGCTGGGTGTGGGGTCCGCTGTGGTAGGATCGGAGTCGGGGTCGGGGTCGCTGGCCGCGCGGGTGACGGAGAGGACCTCCTCCGAGGTGGGGGTGGGAGGGTCGGGGTGGCCAGTGGGGGCGGTGGGGCCGGTGAGGGCGGCGGCCGGACGATGGGGATCGGAGCGGTCATCCCCGGACGGACCGCTCCCGTCCTGCGGACCCTGGAGGCAGAATAAAGTGGGTTAGATCGACCAGCTGTTAGCTTCACAGAGGCGCCGGGGCACTCGGGACGCCACACCCACCACCCCGCCCCCCGCCCCGCTCATGTCCGGGCCGTCGTGTCCGCCGGCGCATGTTTTAGGGGGATCTAGAGGACAACCCCGGGACGGGACGACGGGGCGCAGCTTGTGGGGGATCGCAAACAGATGGGTGGGAGGGCAGCGAGTGCGATCACTCACTCACTCCTACTCTCACTCTCGCACTCACAATCACACTTTTAACAACGCTCTCTGCATGAAATATGACGGTCCCGCTGCTGTTGAGCACTACACACTTGACTTGCCGCGGTGTACGCTCACACAGTCTGCTCTCAGCTCGGCACACAAAGAGCCGAGCGCAGAGAAGCACTCACCTGTATCTTCACCTGCTTCGCGGGCGGCTGGCCCTCGCCATCCTCGTCCAGGCAGTCACCTGGTGATCGGGGCCGTCGGGGCCGTCATCGGGGACCAGGCGGGAGCAGTCGAGTGGCAACAGATGGGGGCGGAGTAAATGACGTGAAGGAGAGCGGAAGCGACGGGGGGAGGAGGAAAAAGGGGGGGGGGGAGAAAGGGAGACAAAAGGGGGGATGGGGTACGTAAGGTGGGTGCCTGATGGCAGGTAGAAAGGTCTAGGGGGTGGAGGGGTAGGGGAAAGGGGTCGCCCGTCACCGGGATCAGAGCGGCTCGGCTCCCTCACCGTTGAGGCTCGCCAGGTCCCAGACGGCCGCCAGGCCCCCCGCTGCGGAGGTGGGCACCTTCAGCTCGAGGGCGCCTGGGGCGGACCCGGGGACGGCCACGAGGCCGGGGGCGGCCGCTGGGCCCGCCGCCCCCAGCGCTGCCCCCTGCGCCGCCTCACAGCGGCGTCGCCGCCGCCGCTTGCCGAACAGCAGCGGCATGCTCGCCCTGCGCCGCACCGGCGTCGGCTCCTGTTCCGCCCTGCAGACGCCGCCACACTAAAACAGACAAGAACAAAAGACTAAACGACGATTGCTATTTCTAGTTTGTTGAAAAACGGCTTCCCAACACGCTCAGGCCTCTGCTGATTTTCTTCATCGCACGTTCCGCCGCATTTACGCAACAAGATTTACACACTTAAAGCTTATGAACGTTTTTATTCATAGAGTTCATAGTTCTGTGTACGTGCTCCGCTTACGCATTACGCCGGTATGAACAAATTGGTGTATACACAGAACTCAGTGAGCTATTAATAAAAATGTTCATAAGCTTTTAGTGTGTACTGCCTTCGTTGTACAAATTGTGAATAGTTTATTTGTGGGGGGGGGGGGGGGGACACAAAAACTGCTCGTCCAACCTTCATTTTTTACGACCTGTACTTTTTATGTCCTGCTTTCAAGAACATATTAGGTACTTAAAGGTACTTGGGGACTACATTGGAGTAGAGAGGTCAAATGAGCCAGGAGCTGCTGTGACGAGAAGTCCTGTGTCGAGGGGAGCCAACTCGAGAAAACCGTGTACACAGAAATGCAAGAAATACAAAGAAAAAAAAATACTTTACAATACAAAGAAATATACAGAAATACATCCAAATTCACGCTAAAGATACAAGAAAATTCAAGGGAAATACAAGAAACACACACGTAGCGTACACAGAAACACACGAGATGCCCCTCCGCCCTTGCCCTGTGTGACATGGTGGTGACGGACGTGCGGTCATGGGCAGAGTGCTGGCGTGGCGACACGTAGCCGCACCTCTAGGCGTTGGCGATAAGTATGCCGTGTGACGGGCCGTGGGCCGAGTGACGGCGGTGGGCCGTGTGACGGGCCGTGGGCCGAGTGACGGCGGTGACGTCCCTCGCCAACCCCATCAGCAGCAATCAGCAGTCCTCTATCCTCGCCAATAATTCACAGACGGCAGCCGCCGGTTGTTTTTATCGCACACGCGACCATCCTCCTCCCAACCTCCTGCTGTCGAACCAATGCATGACCTGCTCGCGGTCGAGTGAGCAGCGGTCGGATCAAAGCTGGCGCGCACTCCCGTGACAGCCGTGCACCACGTCACGCTGGCGCTCGCCTGCCAGCCGAACCTTTCACCACAGGAGGCTGATCGAACCCGCTCACTTCTGTGTACCCTGTCAATCGGGGGTGTCCGTCCAGCGGTTGTGTGACATATACGCTGCACGACCCAAGAACATGTGGACACGCCAGATTAAAAACCGCCCACCTCTAAAGACCGCGTAGAAAACCTTTTAGCTCTGGCGACCGTTTGGAAAACCGCTCATTTCTGCTGAGTACAGACACACTGTTTAGAAAACCGCTTAAAAGACGTTTTTTAACACATCGAGTTATCGGAATCATTAGAGTCAGCGTCTTTCGGGGATCATTTTGATACCCATATACCTTAAAATGCGTGGAAAAGTCGTTTAAGTGGGTTTCCAAACAGTCTGCGGAGGGGAGCGGTTTTCCAGACGGTCGCCAGTGGTGCGCGGTCTTCTAAACGGTCGCCACGCCAGAGGTGGCTGTTGTTATTCTCATGTGTCGATATCCAACTTGCTGGAGACACCTTTGTGGCAAGACCCTTACCCTACAGGTTACTATGCTCAAGGTAATGCAACAGACCCAATCAAGGTATGGACACGTCCTTTTTCCTTGTTCAGATCTTCATTAGGTACGAATTTGTCTTCGGGAAGGAACAAGTTAAAGAAGTTGTACTCAGACGGCACAAAAAAACCACTGCAAAACCGCTTTATTTTGTCTATAGCCTAGAGAAAAATCTTATCTTATTTACATGTGCCTTCGGACTCATCTTAACCAGGTCCGAAGCTACACTTCCCCATTAAGAGAGTGCCACCCGCCGCCCCTGGGTTTTCTCTGTGTGTGAGGCCCGAGCACCAGCCGAGACCCGCAGAAGTAGTGGAGTGCACCGCCCTTCCCATACCTCGGCGCCTCCAGTGCGTCCACGCGCGGGTCGACTCTCTGGAGCCGGCGACTGGACGAGCTTGACGGTCTTGACGTGGGTGGTGGTGTTGGTGGTGGTGGTGGTGGTAGGGGTGGTGGGGGTGGGGCCCCGGTTTGGGAGGGAGGGAAGGCACCTCTCGCGGCTTGTTGCCCGGTGGCCTTTAACAATGCTACCCTGTTTTTCCCAACATACCCACACTGAGCTGCCCTGCCCAACCCCCCTTTCCTGGGGCCACCACGGTTTCCCAAAACATTCTTGTTTTTTGCGGTCTTTTGTTTTGGTCGGTCTGTAATAGTATTAGCACGTTTTGTCTTCGTACGAACGGAGGGTGAGCTAAGAAAAAAAATTCTCAGTCGTCAGTTGTAAAGATCTGGAAGCATCGTTACTAAATACCGGCAGAATGGGTGGGGAAGGCTGAAAGTGTGTGGTGTAGGCTGGGCAGTGGTAGGTAGAAAACAGAGCAGAAAAAAAAAGCTACGTCGAGGGACGTATCGTGAAAGCAGATGATACAAATTTAAGGGCGGGCGGGACTGGCGGACAACTTCTCGCCCTTCTCGCCCCCTATACATCTGGGTGATGTCATGCGCTTGGTTCTCTGTCCTTATTGAGAGCAAAAGCTAGCTGACACCTTAAAGTTACTTATATATTCATTTCGTTTAGTCAAAAGTTTTTTTTTAAGGTATCATCTGCTAAAAAAAACCCTACCGAATGGAATACTGGGGGCATTCCCTAACGTTTTTCTTTAACAGTGTGATATGCAAAACCGCTTGCCCGCCACGGCTCTTGGCTCTTTGACGTCGGACGCCTTCTTCCTTCCCGCTCCGACAAAGACGAAATGAAACCAGCTTGTGGTTTAAGCTGCACACGGCCCGCTGTTGCTTTGTGGGGCGTGGCGTGGCGCGGTAGGGTGGGGTGGGGTGTGGATGGGT